>NC_136003.1:24345839-24410839 GCF_048128805.1 Centroberyx gerrardi
GGAGTCGTTCATCATCCGTAACCTTGCCAGGACACGGGACAGACTCCGGAGACGTGATGTAAACAGCAAGAGGCATCAACACAACAGCCTCAAAGGGCCGGTTGATACAGACCGTTACAAGTGCCTGAGCAGCCCAGTCAAACCTGGAAAGGCGTGTTTCTGTGTACCAGGTGGAACCGGAGATAAGTAAAGAGGTCATAAGGCATAAAAAGATTTCTCCAGATGTATGAGGCTCTGGCGCAGCGTGATATTGATCCCTTTCTGCATCTGAACCAGTCACAGGAGAGTGGATGCTGCTGCAATCCTCAGAAATGGTTTATTTAATTCTGTTTTTTCCAGAGTGACACTGTGTGCAACAGTCGAATAAGCTTAAAGGAATAGTTATCCCAAAAATGTTGTCATTATTTACTCACCCTCATGTCAGTTGAAGTGTGTATGTCCACATTACACACAGAGAGTTAGCTCGCGCAGCTCCATGTCAGCCTTCTCTAAAACAATTGAATTGAATGGGAACTGGCTCTTTAGAGTTCCAAAAAGGGCAAAACAAGACCATAAAATTACTCCAAACAGCTCGAGCAGCATAATTCAAGTGTTCTGAATGCAGTGTGGGTCCAAAAGATATTTGCACCAGTCTTCACTAAAACCAAAAGTTGAAGCTGCGCTGGCTAACTGTGTGTTATGTGTTACATAGGCTACAAACTTAATCAGTGTTTCGACTGACATGTGGATGAATAAATAATGACAAAATTTTCATTTTTGGGTAAACTATTCCTTTAAATTCACAGATTACCAACATTACAAGTAATCAGGGGTGCAGTGGCTCAACTCACCTAAACTCAAGTAATGCACTTTTTTTGTTTTTGGAAAAGCGTACCCACCTTGTAGGCTGATATAAATCTTTATGATGTAAATCCATTGCATATGTAACCCAAAGAGTGTAGCTCTGTGCCCCCAAGTCGGCAGGCACCTCTCCCGCACACCCGGTTGGAGTTACTTTCTGCGTTGTGTGGTGATGGATGAGTGTCTTGCAGGAGAGAAACAGTCGAGTCGTGGTTCTATGATTGCGGTGAGACTTTTATTTTCTTGTCATGGACTCTTCTGTATCAGTCATCAGGTACGGCAACCTTGCAGGATAGTAAAAACGGATTTGAGAACTTGCAGAATAAGATGGTTCTTTCAGTATTTCTTCCATTAAAATAAAATCATATACAGCCTTCTAGATATAATAATACACAAAGAAATAACTAAGTAAAAATTAAACTACTGCAGCACCCTGCATCGTTTACACTGACAAGTGCTACACGCTAGCCAAAATAATGGCAACAACAATTACTATTTTTTCAGCTGCCTTACACATACATCATACCAGGTAGTGTCAAACTTCTGTAAGATGCATGACAAAAGGGTCCTTTAGGGAACACATGATGCTTTTCTGCAAATATAACTGATTTTGTTAATAATACTAGCTATTCGCCTCACCTTTTTTATTTTATATTTTTTTTATTTACCACTACATAACTGCAAAGCGGGCAATAGTGAGGAGGGCAAGGGTCAGGGCTGCTGCACCCTGGCAACAGCTGTAAAAAATGTTTTGATGTGAATCCACAATCAACAGCCTCTCAAAGAACCAGTACAGCCATCATCATAATCATCGCCATCACCAACAACAACAACAACAGCAACGACAACAATAACAGCAAAGTAACAAATAGAGCCATCAATCAGGTTCGGAGAGCTGCGGGCCACGGGCTGCAGGTTTGCCTAATAGAGGCACTACATTAAGTGTGGGAGAGTTTTGACAGATCCAATTAGAATGGGCTCCATCCCTCTGCCATTGCCCTGCCCTCCAAGCCTAAAAACTTGCAGCCGCAGTGGCATGGCACTCGTACCGCTCCAGCTCACCCACCTTCCCTCTCTGCCTCACAGGGGATTGGATGATTAGATACAGAAGCAATTAGCACCATCACACACAGTTTGACTCTGGATGTGCTCAGAAAACTAGTCATCTACTAGTCATATGCTTTACTACAAAACTCATGTTTCCACATTGAATACTTTTCATGCTGTCACCACACCCCCGTATTCCACATCCCTCGAAACATCTATTCCTGTCTCCGTGTAAAGCTGCTTTTCTCCCTGCTATCCATAAATGTCCAAATGATAGGTTTTGTGTCTAAGGAGAAAAGGGAGTCACGCTTCACAAGACGGAGCACAGCAAAACATCTGACTCTAGCCAAGAAGAGGAAACAAAAGCAGCCCCATTTTTGCAAAATCTATTCTTTTGTCCACATGTGAGGCCTGCTTTCTTTGTACCCTTCACTTTCCCTCTAGCCGTAGTCCTCCCTCTGAATTATTTCTGAGAAACAGCGTACTTGTCAATCTTTTCCCTTTCAATAGCTAATGGTCTATCTATCCCCCTCCGCCCAACAGTCAAGCCAATTAATTCGATCAAGCTGTCGAAAGTCATTTTCCGTCGCAGCAGGATAGTGGGAGACTGAGAGCGTTGACTCACCATATTCATTGTTAAGAAAGGAACAACACAGAGTAAACCAAGGTAAATTAGCCTGAATGGATCCAGAAGTAATTTTATATCTGGACCGTTCAATTACGTTTTTGTGTGCACCATTTCCCTGTTTCTTCTGCTCCATCTCACGAGTTTGGGTGAAATAAGTCGGTACAAGAAACCTACAGGAAATGTGTATGAGCACGAAGTGTGTGTTTGCTGCTGCACTCGAATCCGATGCAAAACACATGTGGAGAAGCTGCGGCATAGATCAGCATACTTCAGGATTGGTTCGACAGATTTCTGAGCTGAGAGATATTAAAGCATGATGACTTGTCAACCTGCATACTAGAGGAAAGCATACCAGACCTCAGTATAAATGTCTGCAACAAAATGATATTTCCAGTCAATACTGTGGTTTTTGACACCTGTGATCTCTAAAATTCATGTGATCTCTACTCTCTAGAGGTCAGGCTGTCTATTTTCAGGTGTCATACCTCATTCCTTATGTTTAAAGACTGGCTGGTTGCCTGTAGAAATGGATCAACCTCTGGAAATGCTTTCCACTCTCCGGTGTCACGTCCAGGCAGCCGGCACCTGCTCTCTGAACAGCTTGTCTTTCACTTCCTCGAAGGAAAAACGCAAAGAAATAGAAAGCTATGCTGCAAATGTATTGTAAGATAATGAGTTGTCCAAACACTGTTGAACCAGAATTGTGAGTGAACGAGTTTTTTTTTTTTTTTTTTTTTTGCTGATGCAAGCTATCAATCCCTTCATACGGGCCTTTGATGTAGCTCTCTATTGTCTTGCTGAGCTCCAGGAAATTGAAAGGTAAGATTAGGGGAGGATGCTGGCGGAGGGGAGAAGAGGTGGAGGACAGGAGTGACGTGCAACACGTCAGGGCTTTCTGGGACACGGCGCGCGGAAATGAACTAGTCTTGCATGACCTTCGAGGGGCTCACTGTGGAAAATGTGAGGAAACAGGGGAGAGAGGCAACAACAGTTGTTAAAGAAAACACAAGAGATCAAATGGGTGATCTGCTTTCGTATATGAAAAAAAAAAAAAACGTAGGGCAGAATTCCAGGTTTGATATTTGTGCGACTTCGCTCCGAGCCCACACCGCCTCTCACCACTGCATCAGACGCCCTATTCTAATTCATAGAAAACACTTGACACCTTTGGGAATCGCAGAAAACACACTCACTCAGCCTCAGAAGAGCATTTGTCCCTTGAGTGTTAAAAGACTCACAGTAAAGCTTTAATGGAACCAAAATTGATTTGAAGCTCTCAGTGGTTTGAAGAAGGGAGAGAAACTGCCTTTCTCTGACTGTCATTCTCCTGAACACTGTAAGTGCACTCTCTTTGTCTGTGGATGAACACACAGTTTTCCATATTTCTTCCTGTGCTGATAAATCATAATTACAATATGAATAGGACATTTCAGACTGGGGAATAAAGAGTGGTTTTAGGCGAGGTTAATAAGTCCATTTCAGCCCCTTTTGTGAGCACTGGAAAGTGAAATTAACATTTTATTTCAATGTGGCAGCTTCATGTTTTTTGGTGAATATATTTGAATATTTCAACCCCTACATATAGCATTTTTAATCAAGATATGATTAGAAATACTTTATGTGTCCATTAAAGGTTGTAAATACTGAAAAAAGCAACATTCAGTAAGGTTACACAATCTTCACCTTGTTATTACAAGTAATAAATTTCACTGTATTGTCAACTTGATGAGGTAGTTTCTTTCCCAATGGAAAACGCTGCTTATCTTGAAAACAAGCTCTTAATCACAACAATATATGGGTATTTTCAATAAGCAGGCTTATCACTACAGGAATTAGAGCAATTTCAGTTGAATTTATGTAGCTAACATACTCCCCTGCGAGTCTGGTTGGTTTAAATGGAAAACATGAGGGAGATGAATACAGAGGACAACGGCAGCAGTCATTTATATTAGAATGACAGATAAAGAATGAAAGAGAGCTGTTGGGTTTTTTTTTATTGTTTTTTTTCCACCAGTGGGCTCAGGTAGTGTGGAGAAGGAGGTGGGAAGTGTGATGTGCGACGTGGCAGGTCAGACCCGGGAAAGTGGGTTTGCTCTGGCGGGAAATGGCTATTTACGTAGCTGAAAATGGAGTGGGCCTTTCTGACATTTTCATAGCCCTGCAGGCAAGAGTAACCTTCAGCAGAAAACAGAACAATTAAAGAGAGGGAGGGGGAGAGGCAGAGGGAGAGGTGGGGCAGAAAGCAGGAGAAGTGATTGCATGGGAGAGTGAAAAGGATTGAGAGCCGAGTTGAGGTGGGGGGGGGGGGGGGGGGGGGGGGGACGGGAGAGAGAAATAAAGACGGACAGCAATAGACAAAGAAATGATTTTGGAGGTCATGCCGAGGTTTGGGCATGTGCGAGAGGAGAATCACAGGCTTAAACAGACTGACAGGTAGAAGTGGAATGGTAAAAGTTGAGGAGATGAGTGATGGAGGGCAGGTTAACAAAATACTTACCGTCTTATCTACGAGAATAAAAGGTCAATAAACAGCGAACTCCTGCCTTTTCATAACACCTTTACACCTCGTTGCTCCTCTTAAGCACTGCTATTAAACCATCAGATTCACTTCAAATCATTCAGCCTTAAAAATCCTGAACTGATGTGAAATGACAGAGAAATTATGCATGTAGAAATCATAATGGCAATCTATTGCTGCATACACAACAGCTCTACTCCATATCTGAGCCACTTTTCCTCAATAAACTTCTTCCCTGTCGTTGCCTTGTGCGAGCGTACAAGCGAACGCAATCACATGCGTCAATCAGTCTCTTGTGTCAGTCGCTCTCCTTCGCCTTCATTTTCAATCATAGGTGCAACTGGATTACATATTTCCATGGCACAAATTGAAAATGAAAAAGAAAGGAATAAAATCCTATCAGGTAAAGGTTGTTGTTTTTTTTTTTCCCTCAAACAAAATCATTACATCAATTTAGAGATATGGGTTACAATGAATGAGAACATTATGAGATAGGCTAAATGCAATTATACAGTTATTAATCTCACACATGGCTGCATGACTTATGAACAGCTTTTGAACATTGGTTGCCAGAAAAATGATGTTGTATGTGTTTTGAGTCACTCATGAACAAGCCACCTTTACTTTGCATGGTAAAAATGTTCAGTATAATAACAGTTTAATACCACTTTGCCGGATGAGACGAGTAACTTATCAGCTGATCGTCAGACAGGCAGAATCCAGGAGAAACTGAGGGGGAAAGGAAGTGGTTTTCATGTGGCTGTGTAGCCAAGGAGAGCTGATCATATCATCGGGAGCCGGCTAATGGACTCTGATTATGAACGGCCTCATTTCCCACAAATGGCTGCTTTGTTGAGCCGTGAGGGGCGCTGGAATATATTATTTTTCTTTTTTCCCCCCTTTTTTCTTACATAGTTTAGCAGCTTCAACATAATGAGAAACTTGTTAAAGATACAAAAATATTCAACTCATCTTTACAAAAAAAAAAAAAACTCTCCCCAGAACTCTGTGTCTCTTATTATTTTGTAATATAACACGACTGCGGGTTCATGAGCTATGACTGTTTCATTACTTTTGAATAGCCCGTGATGTGCTGATATGGGTAAGAATGACATATCAATAAGTCCATTGTTGCTTGAGTCTTTATTATTAAATTTATTGTACCATTCACTGCAGGCTTCCCATTCAATATCCTCCTTTGGCTGTAACAGGCACAGGAAATATTTCTACACAATGATCATTTAGTGACTTGCACACCTCTGTTGAGGACCGGCCCCGGTACATTTAATGCCCCAGGCAAGAGATTAGACTGGCAAAAATATGAAATATCAAGAATGACCGTTTCCTTCCCTACTGACAGCAATATACCGCTATCTAATAATCCTAAAAAAAAAACAAAGATGGAGCAAAAAGACAAGTGTCTGATGGTATTCTGTTCCCTGGGGAAGGCTGAAACTTCTGAATCTCTTCTCTCACCATCTGTCCTCCAAAGTGCCACTTCATCATCACTCAGCACTACAGAAAGCAATGGAGGAGAGGTGTGAAGATTTCGGTGCCAGCTCATCTCTCCATGGTGTCACTCTGACGATTAAACCTGCGAGACCTGGTAGGCAATCATCTATAATGTAGGCTCAAGAGGGGGAAAAAAAGCCTCCGTTTCTGACAGTGAAGTGCCTTTCCTGGACTCTTACGCAGGGTCATTGCCGAGACCCAGATGATGAGAGATTCTTAGCAGCGTTTATTTTACAATTCTGAATAGTCTTTGTACAGTAAACTATTTTTAGAGGTTTGCTCGTTGAAATCTGCTCACATAAGCCGTACATGCCAGAGGGTGAGCTTCCCATTAAACTGACAGTGGTTCAACGCTGCGCAGATTCCTCTGTGTAAAGGTGTGGGAGTACGTACGCATTCCTACTTATTAATATGTATAGCTTTTTCTCCCCTGTCTTCCCTGTGGAATAAAAAGCTGTTAGTGTGTAAGAGTGCGAGAGCTGTGAGAGCTTTGTTCCTCAACTGGTTGTGTGTCTCCCTTACTGGGAAAGAAGCCATGAAAGTCACCTGCAGTCGACTCCGGCCCTAGGCAAAGGCAAGGCAAACTTTATTTATATAGCACATTTCATACACAAGGCAAATACAATGTGCTTCACATAAAACAGAAAAAATACATAAAATGACATTAAAAACGAAAGATATTGAGCAGTCACTCTCACACTGGTGACACCTCTGGTCAGCCAGTATAACTTCTCTGAGAGTGACTCCCTCAATTCTTCCTCTCAAAAGGAAATCAGTTTAGATGAGATCTTGAAGGAGCCTAGAGTCTTTCCAGTGGTCTAGGGGGGTTAATTGCCAAGTCATATATCACACAAGACAATATGCTATGGATGCTGTTAGCGCATGACTCCGGTTTCTTCTTTTATGGCAGGAGAGTCTGCTGCAGCAAGTTGATTTTCTCATTTTGAATACTATAATACTAAAGGTAGTAGCCTGTGGATAGCCTTGCAATCTGTCATTTGTAATGCTAGAGGTCATAGCCAACAGAACTTGATCAAGAAATAAATACTTAATCAAGTCATTTCAATCACAATGTGACCCACGTCTGATGTGTACCAAGGTCTGTGGAATGCATGCTAATCCAATCAGTGCGCATCCTAATTAGTCCTCAAATACTTAATCAAGTAATCTCAGTTGCAAGGGTTTCATATTCCACCGCTATCATCTCAAATTCATGACTTAACATTTCAAAAATATTGATAATTACATCCATAAAAGTATGTTTTTCAAGCAAATAGCTTTACATTGCTGATAATTTTTATATATATATACGTTTTTCTATCATGTCGGCAATCATTTTCGAGGAGCAAATAGTGGAAAATTTTGCAACAAAACTCAAAGTTTTTGAAGGCAGATACTGTTATTTTTGTATTGAAGCTGCTGATAGCCGATTCGTTTTGCTCTCCACTGAAACACAGACTAATTAAATTATTATTATTGTTGTAGTATGTAGATTATTCCCCTTTTTATTATACTGCACTAGCCTCTCATATGAAAGCAACAACTTCCACCATCCCATTCAGAGAGAAATACCCCCCTCCATCTTTAGCAGTGATTCCTCATTTGATAACTGTCAGTCACACGTGGATCTGTCCCACTGCAGGCGTCCTGAAAATTGATTGAGCCTAGATGGACAACTGAAGTCTGAATGACAGTGTCTGTGGAGCAGACTATCAAATAATCTCCATTTCGGGAAGTCGATAGACGTCTGAGAGAAAAATAAAGCAGAGTCTTCTCCGCTGAATGTTGTTTGTTTTGCCGTGTCTTTGCCTTTTAGCCCCTCACCTAGGTCAGTGTGCTGCCCTCTGGTTTGTACCCGCCTGTTTGGCCATTAGTGCCTCTATGGGCAGCCGGCATAATTAGCTCCACGGTAATCCCACTGGACACTTCTAATTAAAACCAGCGCCGAGGGCAAGTGACCATGAACGGGGCAGTGGCGTGCCCCCGCTGCAGACAGAGAACGCAAGTCACCATCACTCTTGTTGCAGTGGCCTCCTGCGGGGTTATGGGGTTTTAAGTGGCCTCTCATTTCTTTTATGTACCGGCACATTAAATCTATGACTTATTTCCCAGAGAGCTCGGTAACAATGTACATGACATCTATACAACAGCTACATTCTGGTGGCACTGTATACAAAACCATGAAATGCGGCTGTTCAGAAATGCCTTCATTCAGAGGATCCAGGTTTGGATGTGTAAGAAAAATCCTCCTAACAGTGGAGTGCAGCGTCTATCCAAGCAAGGTCATTTCATGATGAAAAGGAAAAATCCACCCTAATACACTTTAAACAGGTATGGGTGATGTACCTCACATTTCTGGGTCCTTTCTGTTGCTTGGTAGGGTTTTTCTTATTCCTGTGGATAACGCTGACGATGTGATGTCAAGTTGAGATATTTTCCAGTGCAGCTACAAAGGAATTTGAGAGGAGAAAAACTTTCAACTATCTAAAATATCAACGGTAAATGTCAGGTTTTGGTGTCAGTCCCTCAGAATCAAAGAGCAAGGGCTTCTGTCTAGACTCACCATTTTGCACCGAAGTTCAAACAATCATACGGAGAGAAAACCATCGTAGAAGAGGCAGAGAGACCAATTTCTCCTCCAACAGTCGCCTCAATAGACCAGAATGCAATGCAGCTACAAGAAATGTTGTGTTTTGAGTAAGGGATGCGACTCTCACTTTTTCTTGACTGGAAAAACTCCACTATTGATATCGGTACCTTTCCACTTAAACCCACAGCTGAATGCAACAAGTTCATGTCCCTTCTCTGAGGGTTGTCAAAAAGCACTCTGGGAAATGTAGGAAATCACTTACCGAAGTAGAAGTAGACGAGGCAGGTTGAGGGAAAGTGGGTGCACCAAAAAAGTGAATTACCGTACAACACTGTTATGTATAATCACAGGTTGATTATACATAACAGTCTAAGAGTATGGTGGATTTTTCCTTTAAGATACTCTGTATGAATAAAATGAGCTCTACTGTAGGAGTGTGTTTCTATTCCTTTCATACCCAAAGATAACAAAAACACCTTTTACACAGAAGATGCACACTGGATCTATATATTCTTACACACATTCTGAGGTCCATGAAGATCCAGAGGAAATGACAAATCTAAATGGAACCAGCGAGAAGAGTTATCATGCATTCCTCCCCTGTCAGCCGTTTTAACATAACATTTCCATATTCCATTTTTTCGTACGTTCCATTTTGACTGCACTCACGCTGAAGTTAATCAGCCGCCTGAAGTGCCATTGTTCCTTTACCCTCCCTCCATTTGTTTTGCTCGTTTCCCCCCTCTGCTCGCTCCGCTCCATCAAAGGCTCCATTTAAAGATGAGTTTTAAAGTTCATGTTGGATGGACTAAGCTTGCCACTTTGGTTGCTGTGGAAACCAGGTTGACGCATGGACAGGTTGTTGAGAACAATGTGAGTGGGAGTTTGAGAGGTTGGAGGCCTGTCAGGAGTTATGGAGTATACAGCTGCACAGACCTTTGGTGATTTATCTGCTATGAGTGGAAAAACTATACGGACCTGACGGTATGATGTTAAAGTCAAGTCTGGGCCACTGTCTTTTGGTAATTACTTATTTGTTTTTTTTTATCACCTTTTTTTGTCTGATATGAATCTTAATGACGTTAATTCATAGTATACAGCATAGACCAGTGAAAGTTATATTACGACAGACACTTTTAAGGGGAAAACCGGCATAAATTTATATATTATATATTGATTTGGTTCATGTTGGTGGTTGTTTGTCTTATGATGATCACTGGCTGACATCATAGTTTACCCACCTTGTCATTTACCACTACATCACTGGCTATAAGCAGCCTATAATCAATACTGTCAGGGGTTGAAAGGGCAAGGCGCATCCACAAAGTGTGAGGCTGGAACCTCATCTGAGCCAGGTGCCACTTTCAGTCTCGAAGTGGATTGATGGGGTGCATGATTTGGACAGCAACCAGTCAGATACCTTCTAGGGCTCTGAATTTGGCTTACATACTGCCCTTTTCCGATTACGAGAGGCTCTGATTGCACACACCGAAGACTGCCAATACACATAGAAGACTGCCAATACAAGAGCTTCAAGTTAATAGTAAAAGTAAAATTAACAAAAATAGAGATGGGAGGCTTCCAGAGCCGTCCGCTCTTCAACATGGTACAGGTGATGAAAGTCTAGATAAACGGTTTGAGGACTTTGAGGCCCCTTGGTGGGACGAGGGTCTGGTGCTGGAGGGGAGAGGCGGCGGTATTGGGTTTCACTCACCAGGGTCCCCGTGTTCTTTCCTCTGGGTTATTTTTACGATCGCTGCCTGTTTGAGTGCCAGCACATTTGCATGGAGAAGGACATATCTGGTGCTCTCAAATAGGTAGCCAAGAGCATCCGTCACCTCGCCGCTGACAGCCCCTTCTTTGCAACTCTGTTAGTCAGAGCCAAGCCACTGTAAAGCGGCCCTACATATTGCCCAGTGCTCTATAATGGCAAGTGCAATGGGGCTTTCTGTCCATTTAATCACAGCTTAAGCCCTTTTTACGTTTACTAAAACCAGCATTCAAGCCCATATGAAAATAGAATTTAATTTAACAAATGAACAATGAAATGGCCATGAAACGGGCAAACATTTTAATCACATTCATCAGCAAACTCAACATACTAAACAATGTTTCCTTTGGATAGAAATAACAAGACTGGCACAGTGGGATATTTATTGTTCCTGCAGTGACGCTATTTTGGAGTCTGGGAAACAGTCCAAATCTGCCAGAATAAACACTTCGTTGAGTAGGCCATACTGTCCATCTCATTAAATTTTTCCCACATAGGATTCAATTTCAAAGACAGATCAACATGCTGCTGATGCGGTATGGGGTCAGATGTAATGCTGCCTATAATTAATAATAGTTATCTCAGTCAGCGGGGGGGCAGACGGATAAATGCCCTCCAGGAACCATGTTTGATGAGTGCAGTGATTTATATCCATATGAACATGCTAATTAAAACTTACTAATTGAACCCCTATGGCTCAGACTTTCCAGGCAATTATGTATGGTCTTCATACTGTGAGACAATAGCAAAAAAATATATATAATACAACATTAATGTAAAAATAAATAATGGCAAAAAATATGACAATAATGTGAGTGATATGACACATAACAAAGCCCATAAAGAATAAGCAAGAGAGAAAAGTTCTGTGTGTGGCAATTAAAGCTGTAAAAATGTGTTGATACACATGAAGGTAAATGAGGAACATAACAAAACTGACTGAAGAATGACACTGTAGAAACCTAATTAGATGAGATGATTATATTCCATATATGTTCTGATTTTATTGTTATTGTTTAGTAGCAAATAAATTAATTTTGTCACCTTCTGCTTTGGCAGTGTAGGGAATCCCCCGTGGCAATAAAGCTCCCATTGAATTGAATGGGACTGGAGAGAGAGAGAGAGAGAGAGAGAGAGAGAGAGAGAGAGAGAGAGAGAGAGAGAGAGAGACTTGGGAAATTAAATTAAAATCTAATATCTTGTGTTTTGTCACATCGTGGTTCATTCCTTTGCATCTCTGAAGATGAGTGATGAGTAAAGAAATATGAATCAAAGTCACGATCATCAGGTGTAAAGAGCCGTTTGGATCCTTGTTGTGACGGTGGATTTAGACACATCGGTGACCGCTTGTCTGAACTGACCGGAGTCAAGCCAGCCACAATGAGAGACAGGACATCTGGACACAAATTTCAAAATAAAACCATTTTAGATGCACGTGTGTTGCATTTTTGAGTAAGTCTCAAAATGGAAATAAAGAATATACTGTGTGAATCTAGAGGAATCTGTAGTAAATTAACAAAAAAACAAATGTTGTTTTATCCAAAATCTTCTTTTCACAGTGCATAGGCCTATTCATAGAAGGTCTACTATATCTGTAGGCCTATTCTATAGCCAAAAAAAATTCATAAGAAAGACTCAGTAACAAACATGTAGGCCTACCAGACAGCTTGGTCTGCTTTGTTGAAAAGTATATTTTAACCCATAGTTATGTTACAACTATTCCTAAATGGTACAGCAATAGACACATTTTACGCTCTTATTGTGAAAGCAAAATCGCCGCACATCCGGTGTTTCCGTAGCTAACTGTGGCTGACTTGACGAAGCTGCTGAACTGGAGAGCTCTGCCTTCTGCGTTGGCAGCCAGTCTTTTCCAATCTGTTTCCACTGATGTTGGGCACGGACGAGCAGCGGGAAAGTCGGAAACGGAACGGGACCGGTAAGGCAAAGTGCATTCATATATTTTCACACGAGGTGATCGGTGCTGTCTCGGCAAAAGTTTTGCTTTGGCTGAATTGGATTCCGCTTGATGCAGTCGTTTCGGGTTTACAGCACATTGGTTTTGCAGGATTCTGTTAAACCAGAGGAAATTAAAGATAGGACGTTGTAAAGTTTTACTGTATTCATTCATGCATGGGCAACTTTAATGAACAGAGGATTATCACCGGTCTTCACCTGTTCAGATATGGACTATTGCACTGAATTTTATAGCTGATGCGTAATTGCGCGCAGTAATTTGACTTTGGGCAACAGTTGAGGTTTAATCTCCTTTCTCCACACTTATTTTCACCCCTTAAAGAATTGTAGCAATCTTATAAAGAATCTCAGAAGGATACTATACGCATATCACAGCAATATTAAATAAATATCATGCAGTGCAGGTAGAAAATAAATCATACCACAGAATGTCCCATGATAATGCCATAGGAAATAAAATATAGTACCACCAAGTAGGATAAGCTCAATATAAAGTCAGTGTTGAGTACCACAGACATGCTATAAATCCCTGCAGGAATGCTATATAAACATTATAGATTATAGATTTTTCTTTTGGGACGTCGTTAATGCGCTCCAATACCAGGTTGGATGTCCAAGACAAAGTACACAGGTTACTACTGGTAGTCGTAGTCAGGTACTGAACACATTGCCTTAACCCCTGTACCCTGTCCTGCTCTGTACCCAACATTATGGCCCTATCTCACCTTAGGATCTCACGTAATTATTTTTCACTGGAAAGGGTCAATAAGTGTCCCCCCTTCCTCCCCACTTGCTGGTCTGCACTAGGTGTCCAGGGATGAAATCTTTACCCACTAGCCCATGGATGTTTCACATTTTGTGTAATGGCAAATTAAAACATTCAATTTGCTCTAACAGGAACTCTCTATAACATTCCTACAATATTCCAATAGAGACTTATAATGTGGTAGTGAGTTTAAAGTGACCTTATCTCACTTTATTGTATTTTTATCTGCTGTGATAACACTATAATATTCCTACATAACAATATATATAGTTAATATATAGTATCCTTCTAAAATTTACTATACAGCAGTGCTATAGTTCTTTTACATCAGGGTGTGTGCTACAGTAGGCTTTTTATTTTACATAATTCTTCATGTCCTGGAGTGCTGATGGGCATTAAAGCTACACATTATGACTGACTGGACATACTAAGCTTCATTGCCTCTGAATTGGGCATTTTTTTTTTTTTTAACTTTGCAGTCACGCACGATCCTAGGACATGTAGGACTGTTTTCAAGATGAGTATTTGTTATTCTGCATGCACCCTGTCTCAGCTATGGTCCACTGGGACCGATAATGACAGATTTTACAGCCTTCTGCTCATGGAGGAAATCCTGAAGTTTGACATCTCCATCTCATCAATGCTGGCAGTTTTGTGATAAAAAATAAAATAACATAAATCCAGTAAGGAAATGCTGTAATTTCAGCTGTACAGACAGAAAGCGTATTCCCTTTCCAAATTATTGCAGCTAGTTAGGAATATGAAGATCAGTCAGGTACAAGTCAAGCGGGGTTTTGGAGGAGTGTGTGAAACTGTCACTTGACTGTGTTATACATGATGGAGTCTCCATTCACCGACTCTACTGCTGTACTCCGGGTGCTCAGTAGTTGTTGTAACATATCAGAGGTCTGATAAATCAAGTGAAATATCATTGGGTTGATTCAGGGAAATTGAAATCGCGTGGCTGCTATATACTGGCTTTATTTATGGACGGCACCTTTAGAGTTGTCTTCTTCTGCTGAATGGCTGATTAATGTTGCAATCTGTCTTGCTATTATGATATACCGTGCACAAAGTTTTTCGCAGTCAATTGTGCTTCATTGTTTCTTATCTTTTGCCAGAGGGAATTTGGCATTTTGACAGTTTGCACCCTGACTAGATGAGGTTTAGAGAGATGGGGAGGAGGAGGAGGAGGAGGGGGAGGGGAGGTGGGGTTCTCTCCATTCCCATGCTGTTGCTTGGGTTTAAATTGTTTGTTGTTGGCAGGGCTGATATAGTGTGGCAAGAGACAAACAGCCTGTCTGCAGCTGTGTGTTGTTAAGAGTTGATCCTCACGTTAACTGCCACTTCAGGGACCCAGAGGTGAAACATGGCAGGCCCGGCAAAATGCATTATAGTGGCAGTATGCCGCTTGTGGTACTCAATGCTGGAAAACACTCATTCATATTTCAGGGGGGCGTTCGACAGAGAGCATTAACATTCCCACATTTGAAATAAGAGGGGTCACCCTGGGGCTGCTGCTGCAGATCCTGTCCCATTTTGGGGGAATCAAAAGAGGGATTTGCTCTTTTTTTGGATGTGGTTATCTGAGATTTACCAACATTGTTAGTGTTCATTTGTAGAGAAGATGGTATTGGAGTGCATCTGACATGGAGAACTGTAAACATCAGCCCCTTCCTGTACTTAGTCAACCCAGTGGAGGCAACTGTGAAAGCCGTGGGAGAAAAGTGTGTGGGGAAAAAAAAAGATTTGGAGACAGAAAAGAGGTAACATGTAAACAGAGAGTGGGAGAGATGACGGTTTGGGAGTTTGGAGAGAGAAGCATCTACATCCCAGCCTGCATATGTTGATGGAGGTAAGGGTAAACTGTGACGGGCTGAGTGGTTTACAGTGAGGAACAGTGACATTCTCATTATGTCCACAAACCAGAGCGGAGCAGAGCGTCTCCCTCGTGGCGTCTTGACTGGGCTCTTTCCCTTGACCCCTGAGCCTCCCGGCCCTCCCCTCGCCTCCCCTCGCCTCCCCTCGCCTCCCCTCGCCTCCCCTCGCCTCCCCTCGCCTCCCCTCGCCTCCCGCTGATTGGCTCAGGTTGTTCCGTCAGCAGGCTGGCCCGTGGCTCACACACGTAACACCGTGTTATGTTCACAAACGTACATGAATATGCATCCGCGTCCTCAGGGTGTGACAGCACTTACTGCCGCTGTTTTCCTCTGTGAATTTATGAAAACTCTTTCCATAAATATATGCATGCGCAAAGCACCCTTATTCATACACATTAAACTGTTATGTGTTTTTTGCTGATATGCTTTAGGGCAGGATACAGTTCCTTTTTCACCATTTCATCAGTCTTTTCTACGCTCTACTTGGCTCTGCCAGCCGCTTGCTTTTGTGTTGCTCCCACTCGCCTTGTAATTTTCTCTGTGATTTTGCTCATCTGCTGTTCGAGTGGCCTCTCGCTATTTTGCTATGACCTTCTGTTGAGGTTCCGCCTTACTGCCTTATCTATTGTATCATCACCTGCTGGGCCAAGGTGACCATCCCATTCACACTGAACACCGTACACAGCTGGAGCCCAAGGACCCAAAGACTGAATTTATGGACTTTTGGTTGTTCCTCTCCCTCTCTCTTTCTCTCTCTCTCTCTTGCTCTCTCTCTCTCTCTTTCTCTCTGACTGCTGCCCTTGATTTTAGCGTACGTTGCAAATGACAAGAGTAGCACAGTGACCTTCAGTTGGTTTCTATGAAAAGTTTTGTGCTAAAACCGTGACGTGCTCGCTGCCCGCTTCTTCTACTGCCAGGACAAACACACAGTTAATTCCCAATTAGCCTGGGGAAGCTGGGCCCGGGAGGAGGTCATCGTCCTGCCAGGGCCGGGCAGCGCTGCGCTGTCGTACTCTGCCTGGTAACTAGTGCTCGTTCATGTGGAGCACACGCTCCAGCAGTCCAAGAAATGAATTTTAAAATGGCAAAACACTATTTTTCATGTATAAAACATTTGTGATTTATGAGTTGTTGTGTTGCGATGTCAAAATCACAGGTTTACACTGATTTCCTGAAACCCTCTGTAAAAGCTTAAACACATTTTTCTCATTGCTTACGTTTTGAATGGTCTAGGCAGCATTTTCTTTTTTTTTTATTATTCTTTGAGATGATCACACAATTAGAATCAGGATAAAGTCAAAGTGCACTGAAGTCCCATGTCTCATATTTATTCAGATGTTGGTGTATCGCGGATGATTTGCAGAAAAGCACCTACAAAGCTTGATAAACTGCAGATTCCCTCGCAGCGCCACAGGGGCTGGATGAGGAGCGACAGGGCAAGGAGCAAGCTGTGCAAGGCTGCGTGTGACAGGTGAACTCAAAAGGGCAAGTCTCTATAAACAGGCATAAACATCAGCCCTTCTAGCCATGCTCAATCTCTCTCCCAGACGGAGCGATGGAGTGTTGATACCCCCCCCACACACACCCCACCCCAGCCCCCCCGAGCCCCTCAGCTGGCCTGGGTTGGTGCCCTGTGTGTCTAGTGGCAGAGGGCAGGGCTGGAGGTGGCAGGGAAGGGGTCGGCGTGTGTGTGTGTGTGTGTGTGTGGGGTGAGGGGGTTTGGGAAGGCCAGAGGGAGGGTCAGGGTTTCTGACAGCTGCATGAAGCCGGCCTCGGGGCACGCAGGCTGCCCTTTTCCAGTAGAGAGCCCCCCCCCTCTCAACCACCCCTCCGCCCCCCTGCCTGTCTGAGTGGCACGCCCGGCCGGAGGTGCTCGTCCCTGGGACAGACTCAGCAGAGGCCACCTGCTCCCTCAGTGGGGTGCTGGAGGACTGACACTGCTGACCCTGCGGAGACAAGGCTTAGGTTTCACTCCTCTCTCTCTGTTCTCTCTCTCTGTTTAAAATGTAACCCCCCGCCTCCCCGCTCCATGATGCCTTTTTACACCTCAGCCTCCCCCCTCTAAGCCCTAGGCCCATTCAGGAGGGGATCTGGCACCGACAAGTGAGAGTGGAGGAGAGGGGGGAGAGGGGAGAGGGGAGAGGGGAGAGGTGGCCGCCTTGTTACCTATGGTAGCGGCGGAGGGCACGATCCCCCTCAGCGGCACGTTCAGCCTCCGTGTTGAGCTGCGTTTGATCCCGCGGTTTGATCCCGCGCCAGCGTTTTGATTCGTCGTTATGAGATCGTTATCCTCATTAACCGAGAGCAGCCCGACCTCCGCCTCACTGCCATGATCCTTGGATACACACACACACACACACACACACACACACACACACACAAGTAATGACTCACACTCACAGTGGCCCCAGTGTTAAAACGGCACGTTCCCTCGCAGAAACTCATGCACACACAGTGGTGCGTCTATGCTGCTGAGCTGCTGGTGACTGACGGCGCTCTGGAGTGAAACACAGGCTCAGTGTGTCCGACCAGGTAGACCCCCCCCCCCCCCCGCCCCACCCCACCCCCCACCCCCCCCAGCCCCTCTGCACACCAACAACAAACACTAAATAGACCCCTTGTTTGGCTCCTGTTACCACTCAACAGGAAGGGTGTGGGGCTAAAATCATTTGATCAGAAACATCCTATTAAAGATCGCTTTCATGAATATGCAGATCTTGTGTGCAGCAGTGTGTGTGTGTGTGTGTGTGTGCTCTCTTGCATTTTGAGTCATCAGGTATTCATTTCTTTGTTTTTTTAACCTTTATTTATCCAGGTATGGTTTGTTGAGCATGCGTGGCTTTTTTCCAACAACGCCCTCCTTCACATACAGTCATTCATACAGTTACACACATTCACACCTGGGAGCTGCTGCCCAGTACAACCGCAGCCTTTCACTGTCGGCCGCTGAAGCTCCACCGGGGCCGTCGAGGGTTAATTGCCTTGCTCAAGGGCATAATAGCCAGCAGTTGTTGATGGAGGGGTGTGTGTATGGGGGAGGGGGGGGGGGGGGGGGGGCATGTTACTCATTCGCTTTCTCCGTCAAGATTATTTATAGTTGAGAAGAGTAGTTCCTCAGTGTCCACGGTGTGTGTGTTGAGTCCTTGTCCTGTTTCCACGGGCTTCCTGAGTGCTTTCCAGGCTTTCAACCACCATCTCCTGATAGGATTATGACAGCAATATTCATGCAGGCGTTTTTTCGTGTGGAAACTTTTGACAGCTTCAAGGAAAACAATCTCAAGGACACTTTCTAACATTATAGACACACATGGAATTCAAATAAGGGCCGTATTGTAAAATGAGAGGGAGTACAGCGGTGAAAAATAATGTAGTCACTAATCATGAGGTTTTTTTTTTTGTTGTTGCGTTGCTTAATCTTCGAAATGCATTAGTTAGAGTATTTAGCTGCCAGGGTGTTTTTTCAGAGGCAAAATTTTCAAAATCACCCCAGGAAGCACTCTAAAAGCTTTAAAAAGCACAATATCAATCCGCTTCCCACAATACAGCTGTCATCTGCTGGTGGGTAAAACCACAAAGACGGTGTCACGTATACAGAAGTTTGGCTTTGGTATCCTGCATTATCTCGTATTTTATACTGTAGAATAGAGCTAATTTGGATTCCTCACAAGTCAATTATGTTAAAAAGTTAAAATTAATTAAGTTATCTATTGATTTTTTACAATTGTTTTTTTCTTTTTATAACTACATATGCTGCTGGTGTCTTGTCCATTTCTCCCCTTGATCACAATGGAACTGGATCACCTGGACTAACTCTAATCATAACCCTGGTTTTGGAGAAATTAACAAGATCTGACTAGACAATTTTTAGACAGCAGGCAGTAGACAACATTTGGCCGTCACTGCTGTCAACCAAATGTGAAATAGTAGGAACCGATAAATTCGTAACTCTAGTAGCCATACGGCACGACTGGTACAATCACTAACCGGTCATCTGTACCCCACATTTACTTGCATGTGCCATGTGTGTCTATAGATTTTTACTCTCAGTGATAAAAGGTGAACTTAGCATAACTGGTTGCACTTTTGAGTCTTGCCAGTCCATTAGAGTAACTGTTTTGGTTCTCAAGCATTTTTGAGAGATACAAAAAACCCTAAAAAAAAAAATTGTGAAATGTTTACAGCTCTTATTCTCAGGGCGCATTAATCCAAAAAAGTAAGAAGAGCCTATTAGCAAGCAGAAATACTTTTGTCGATAAAGTGTATTTGAGGTTTTATCGACCCTCACGCTCCTCTGCTTCACCTGAATTCTCTCATTGGAGCGTAATGAGCTCAAGAGGAGACGAGGCCTAACAATTCTGTAACGTTGCTCTTCCCCACATTATTGTTATAGTATAGCAAATGAATGTGATCATGCAGAATGACCAGGGTGACTGTGATTAAGCCTTCTACCTCTGGGGTCCAGCTGGTAAAAAAAGACCTGCAGCTTGGTGAGAGTGGTGACATCACTCTAACCTCAGCAATCTTTGTTAGAAATCCTCGTTTTTATTTATAAAGGTGCCAGTATGCATATACATTTGAAAGTTTGGTGACTCATGTCTGTGGAAAGAGATTGGTGCCAGCAGAGACTGCATTTGAATTGCATAAATTTGAATGAATTTGTCATGCTCATATAGAACTGTTAAATAAAAAAAAAAAGATTTGTTGAATAAATGAAATCAAAAATGTATTTGTAAGCCTCGGTTTCAAATTGAACGTTATTGCTCGAAATTGAATGTGATTATTGTTTAATTTAATTTTTAACCATAATTTCAAATTCTGTTTTTTCAACAGTTCAACATACAGTGTCTGCTAATGATCTGGCAGTGTGTGTGAGCGCCTCTGTGTTTCTCAGCGAGTGTACTGTCTGTCGTCTGTGGTTTTCAGCTCATGTTCATGTGCCCGTCCCTTGGGAGCAGCTTCTGTTTTATCTCCTGCACAGCAAACAGCTCCCATGCTGCCTCCCACAGCTACAGATATCAGCTATCAGAGTCATTCCAGCCCGCGGGAGGTGGGTACCAAAGCTTCCCCCGCCCGCCAACCCCCACCTGCCTCATTGATCCGACTGGAAAGACTATCTAATCCGTGTTGATCACAGTTCCCTCCACCGTCTGGAGAGCTGGATCTGAGGCACACTCTCCTCTCACTGTGTCTCCTTATACATCACAGTGTATTGAACCGCGCTGGCTGTGAGGAGAGGAGGCTGGATATTGATGGGTGTGGCTCAGGTCACCCCAGATAGCCCGATCGCGCTGCTGATGCAGAGGCTGGCCCGGTGATGCAGCTATTGACGTCCGAGCGGCTGACTCAGATTCGCTTATATCATTCAACCGCCCCGTTTTCCTTCCCTGCCGCCATCTCCTCAGATTGAAGTGGAGCTTAGCAACCCTGGCTTTTGATTGAAAGTCAGATTATCACCCTCTTCACACATGTAGGGTAATCCGCTCTAAACTAAGTTCGTAGGTCGCGTGTTTCTATCTATTCTTTCCGCAGTCCCCACAAGTTCGCATCTCCATCTCTAAGTGCTTGTGAGCATTTACCTTCTGCAGGGTCTCTCTCTCTCTCTTGCTCCCATTTGTGGCCGAGGTGGGGTTTTTTTTTCCACCTCTGCGTTGTGTGAGAGTGCGTGGGTGTTGTTGTGCCTTTGCACTCTGCTTGGGTCCTCTTATCGTCTGTGTCAGACTGGTGGGCCGGGAGTGGATGAGGAAAGCAAGGCCACCTCTCTCCCGCTCTTCAAGATCCCGCATTAGCTCCGCTTCCTCCGGTCTGAACTGAAGTCCCTCTTAGCCCTGCAGTAGGCAAGACATCAACTCTTAACTCACACAGCTGACGCACACATCGACTCGCTGATCCGCTGGAATCGCCTCCGTTAGGTAACTGCATTGATTCGGCCCGTCTCTCTCAATTTCTTACCAGTTTGGTGAGTCAGCCTAAGTCTTAATAGTGCCTCTACAGTATATCCTGTATATACTGTGTTGATTGGCAAAGTTGAGCAAGACTGCTTCTACCAGTGATTCACTACACATTGTTCACAGTCGAATCCAGCCTGTGCCTGTTTCTCTTTTTGTCCGCCAGTCTGCGTTTGAAACAAAGCCCTGGCTAGTGGATGAGACAGCAAAAGTTGAACCCGCGAAGCGCTTCACTTTTACTACATTAGTTGGCGGCTTGACTTTATCTCCCCCCAGCTCAGTTCAGTCCATCACAAACTCATAGTGGGCTGACAGACACTATAATTGAACCATATTTTTTTTTTTCTCCTCACAGTAAAGAGAAGAAAGGGCATCTTTCTGCCTTGCCAAGTGCTCTGCTCCTGGGAGCGTTTTTCGCTGACAAAACAGGGGCTGCTGGGGTTGGGTTAACAATCGTAATGTTACTGCTGTCAGAGAGGAGGCACAGCGAAAGAAGAAGGGTGTGGTGAAATGGAAGCACCTGCAGGAACCAACACACACACACACACACCCGACACTTAGTTTGCTCGGCCGAACTGGAGGGGGAGAGGATGGAGGGGAGAGCAGAAACACTGACTTTAAAAGGCTCTCTAAATGACGCTATTGTATTAGAAAATGCTTTCAGTTAGCCCGCCTGCGCTGAGCACTAATAACTGTCTGCTGCACTGTGGGACGAAGCTTAACACAAGCACTCTGCAGTTTATTTAGAAGGACAGATTTCTCTGCCATAATGGACATGATTTGGAAACTCTGAACCAGAGCAGCTTTTAAGCCAACAGAAATTCCTCATATATGCTTTTCATTATTGTTTCTTTTGTATCGTTTTAGCAAATGTCTGCAGAGTTTGGGCAGAATTCTGTTCTGTAGTCTTTGTGCAATACTTTTAATGTCTTTACATGAACATTATTTGATTTTTTTTTTGAAGAAGAAGAAATTCGATAATTTTTGGCTCATTGAATGACATTTTTCTTCTTTCTAGTTGGGAAATGGACACAAAATAGTCCAAAAACTACAGTGAAAAAGCACAATCTTTGTGTTTGACTTAATTCTCCCACTGGTGTGACATGATGATTGAATTGCATAAATTTGACTTTGTCGTGCTCATATAGAACTGTTGAATTTAAAAAAATGAATTTGTTGAATAAATGAATTCAAAACATTTATTTGTAAGCCACGATTTGAAATTGAATGCTATTGCTCGAAATTGAATGTGATTATTACTGAATTTCATTTTTAACTATGATTTCAAATTCAGTTTTTTCAAAAGTTCAGCAAATTCAAAATAGTCCAAAAACTATAGTGAAAAGGCACACAAAATAGTGACAAAGCCTTAGAAAAAACTTTGGGGTGCTTGAGACGTCTTAATTGTCCCACTGGTGTGAGCAGGGCGGTACAGATTCTCCAGCCCAGTGACGCCTCAGTGACTCGGTCAAAGAAACAAGGCAAGAATGAAAACAAGCCGCTCTTCGCCTTCAAAGCCAGGCAGAACCACAAAAGTCTGTGGGAAATCAATATCTGCAGAGCGGTATTGAGGGAGAACATGCTTGCTCTGGGCTCTGCTAATGTTTTTAGATGGCGAGCTTGCAGAGAAAACACAGGAGGGAACGCTTGAACAAGAGGACCTGAGGCTGATGATCCTCTTTCTCTCTCTCTCTCTCTCTGTCTCTCTCTCTCTCTCTCTCAGGAACACACACACACATACAGTACACTCACATGCGCATGTACCCACATATGCCTACACATATGGACTTGTGTGAGGCATGCATACACACACACACACACACACACACACACACACCACATAAACACACGCTTACAGATATTCTGAATCAGTAGCTGGTAATTTTGTGCAAATTCAGATATATTGAATTAGAAAAGCTGAATGGAAACAGCAATTTTCAATCAAATGTCCTCACTGTTGCAAAAATGTTTTTATGCTCTCGCTTGAGGTGGAAATGTTTTGTTTTTGTTTTTTTTCCCATGTGTAAGATGGTTCGAGGTTGTGTGGCCACGTTCACGTCATGTCGGATTTACCGTAAATACGACTTGCCGACTGGGAAAAACCGCTCACGTCAGCCTCTAAGTGGTAATTACAAGTAGGACATGTGGGACTTTTTTGTGGGCTCCTATATCTCCCACTTGGCTTCACAAATTGTGGAAGTGTGTCAACACAAGCGGTAAACATAGCAGGGAATCCACTGATGTCGGCAGTCCAAGGTAATAAAAGTCAAAGTTATCAGCTGTACTCACACTAATGCAATCGATTGTACTTACAAAAAAATGAGCAATATCTGCTGCAGTTCGTTCATGGTTGATTTTAAATGAATAAATAAAAATGATCAAAAGATTTTTGATTTGGGCAAGTTAAACATGTGAACACTTCCAAGTCGGAGCAACGAGATGTCACCCCATTCTTCTGCTTCTTCCAATATCACATGAATAAGTTGCTACATTAGAATATTGCCAAGTGCATTTCCTTTTATTTTTGTCTTCAGATGGTGTGAAGTATAGCCAACATAGCTGACATGAAAGGACAATATCAGCTTTCCAGATACTAATGAGTTCTTGGAAGACTCTCTCCATTTTGCTCCTGGATGTGTTTTCTGATGCAGCTACGTTGAACATTCAGGAAGCCTATTTTTGCGACGTTCCATAAGTTTGCTTAAAATTCTCCTGACAGCCGGATGGAAACATAGGTAGTGAGTGCGAGGGATTTGTTTAATATTCTTAACACTGTGCTCAGTCATTGACGCTGCTGGCTCTCGACAGCCTGCCCACTTCACAGCCTGCATGCCGCTGCTCCTCCTTCACTGTAAACCCTTCTGTGGCACACGAACACACAACCCTCCCCGCGCCTGGGCCCACATCTAACCCCAAAAAGCACACACTGGAGGCAGCCTGCAGGGAGGCAGGGAGGCTGACCCAATCGCGAGGCACCTAAAACACAGAGGGCAGCCCTGTTCCCCCTCTGGCCCGGGACACAGGGGCACACTGGAGCCTTTGGAGGGGTGAAGGCAGAGGGATAGGATAGGCGGGAAGGACACACACAGGAGCTCTGTATTTCTGTATTTGACTTCCTCCTCTACCTCTCTCTGACGCAGCCCGCTCTCCACTCCATCCTGTTTCCCCCTGTCCCATAGCCCCTACTACTACACACACACACACACACACAGACACACAGTCCTCTGGCCCATCTTTGAGCCACCTAGCCCCAGTGCAGCTTCTGTTTTTGGCGGCTCCTGTGCCTCCTCCCTTTCCCGTCTGTTTTTCTACTCTGCTCTGACTGTGGAGTGTTCTCCCAAGCCCAAAGCTCCATCTGAAGTGGATCTAACTTTCTCTGTATCAATGAGCCCAAGTCTCCAAGTGTAACAGGCTGGACATACCAGAGAGAGCGAGAGCGAGCGAGTGAGAGGAAGCCTGTCTTTCAGAGAGGAATAATGGGCCCTGAGGGCACTTCTCCGCTCTCATGTAAGCCTGCTAGCCCTTGCTTTTCTACATGCCTAGAGAGCATTACATAAACTACAGAATATCCTCGATGGCCACTTTTTGTATGCTAAAAGCCTTCTCCCAGGTTGGCGTTTATGTAAATGACTTTAGTCGAGGTTTTGAAGTGCCTGGATGATGAGCAGCTAGCCCAGATACAAAGGAGCGGCTCTGACCTTGGCCCACTTGAGGGAAACGCTCTGGTTTCTGACTAATAGAGTATGCCCTATTCTTTCTCCCACAACATGCACTCAAAATAGCTCTGGCATGCCCCATTAAGCAGCATTTTAATTGTTAACACGGCATACTCTGTCCTTGGCACACATTAACTACTTCATTTAAATGTCAATCCCAATTAAAGAAGGACCGAGGAGGCGATCGCTTAACTGAGAACAAGCACGGTGCCGCAACCACGACGGCCATTACCAGCTTTTAAGGGCGTTGGAGTGCGGCTCCAAACATTTACCATCAGCTATTTGGCTCTAACCCTGATATGACTGACAGTTAACTCCGAGGAGACAATTGTGATAATGAATATTAAGAGGTGCGGGAGTCGGCCTACTGTAAATGTCGCCTACTGTAAATGTCGTCTGGATGCACCTGACTGTTCTCTTGTGTGAGCGGTGGGGCCGCTTGGCCGTCGGGAGGGAGACTCATATTCAAGTCCAGTGACTGAGCAGAAGTCTCCCACGGATGTTTGTGCCCCAGCGTGCACCTCCCTTCCTTCCTCCAACCATTGCCCTCAGGCCTCACCCTCAGTGAAACCCCCCCACCCCCTCACCCCCACCTCTTTTTTTCTATCTCTTCATCCCTCCAGCCTTAGCCCTGCATGCCCCCCCTCTCCTTCTAGCCTCTAGCCTGTTCAGCTGTGCTGGGACGCAAACCCCTTTTCCCCCGGAGGGCGTTAAATGCTAGCATTAGCGTTTGCACAGAGTGGTGCCAGCCCAGGGGCCTGGCATGCTATAGTCAGCTGCTGCTACACACACACACACACACACACACACACACACACACACACACACACTGGATCCATTCCCGGCACCGCAGTACCAGATGGATGGCAAACAGGGATGCTCCCAGGTCCAAATCACCTCCTGCAGCTGGGCGATAGAGTTCCACCACGGGGAGGGTGTCGGGGTGGTGGGGGGGGTTTAGGGGTGCAGGCAGGGATTGGGACCAAGCTCGGCGCTACCACGTCTCTCTTTGCAGTTTTGCTGTTTCACTCTCAATAACTGCCATGTATGTGTCTCAGCAGCCTACATTTTGGATCGTCACCGTAGTTATCTGTTTGTTTTAGAATGCGCCTCTGCTGCTTTGTTGTTTCTGGTGCGTATCTCTCTGTGTGGGTCTAGCTACTTGTTATGCACCATCTGATAGCGGGTAATGCATCGGTGGCTGCCTGCCTAATGACTTAGATAGGTAGAGGTGCTCATATTGGCGAGCAGGCTCAGGGTTGTCATGGGGATGATGTGTGGGCCTCTCCCTCTCTACTGGAGTGAACCGGTGAGCGGTGCTTGACTGCCCACCACCAAAACACACACACACGCTCCTGTATGCATGCACACACATGTACACACACACACGCGCAAGAAGTACCAACATTGCTGTACATGCCGAGTGGATGAATCAGAGAGCTCTCTGCCATCCGAAAGAGGAGGAGGAGGAAGAGGAGGAGGAGGAGGAAGAGGAGGAGAAGGGGTTGTCTAGGTTGACTGCCCTTGATTAAGTCACATACCAGGAGCAACTATGAATCACACTATTACCTCAGATTTAATCAACACACTTAGGCTACAAATGACTCACTCATGAAAACTCACATCATTTGCATTGCTGGTTGTTTGCTATTTTAATGCTAATGTATTCTCCAGTGCCCACCAGGCTACTTGAACACACTTCATCATTCAGTCTCTCTTTTTTTTAGCCTCTCTCTTTCTCACTCCGTCTCTCTCCTCTCTCTCTCTCTTTTGTTTCTCTCCTTCTCTCTCTCTCTTTATCTCCCTATCCCTTGCTCTCTGCCACCCTCCCCCCCTCTCCCACAGCCCCCCACCTCTCTCTGTTGCCATGCTCCCATGTCTCCCATTAGGAGAGGAAATGAGGCGAGGTGCCGATGCACATATCTTGGACCCCTTGCTGCTCCCTGACTCATCACCCAGAGAGAAACAAGGATGGAGGGAGGGAGGGAGGGAGGGAGGAAGAGGTGGAGAGCATGGTGATTAGACAGAAAAATAGACATGTACACAACACATACGCTTGATTGGTACAGAATGGAAGAAAGAAAACGGGGAAAGGGGTTGCCGTTCTGGGGAGGCAGTATTTATTATCATGCAGAAACAACACAGAGAACATAAACCACCCAACGCGCCGCGTTATTTCTCTCTTTCACTCAGCATCGCTCTTTTTTGTGGCAGAGCTGTCCTATCATTCAGCCTACTGTGCCATTTCAGCAGTTCTGGGGGGTCATTCCTTTTCTTTTCTTTTCTCGTCTGTCTCTTGCTCTCTTGATTGGTTTGTAGATTACTCTGTAGATCGCTCAGCGGCCCACCCTGGTCTACTGGAAGCAGAGTTGAGATTCATTAGTGTCTTGGCCTGTTGGATTGGTTTGTGTTCTCGTGGCCAGAAGAGGTCCGAAGCAGCAAAGGGAAGGGAATTGAAATGATCCCCTTGTTTAGGCAGTGTGTGTGTGTGTGTGTGTTAGGGATGCACCGATACCGATACTGGTATCGGTATCGGTGCCGATACCAGGCTAAAATGGAATATCGGTATCGGAGATTTTA
This sequence comes from Centroberyx gerrardi, assembly GCF_048128805.1. Classification (NCBI taxonomy): domain Eukaryota; kingdom Metazoa; phylum Chordata; class Actinopteri; order Beryciformes; family Berycidae; genus Centroberyx; species Centroberyx gerrardi. The sequence goes on from NC_136003.1 coordinate 24,373,607, forward strand.
CCCAAGACTAAAATCTGATACCGAACGCCATGAGTAACATGTAAGAAATTAAAGCAAACTGTCTTGATTTTATGCATTTGTGGCACATAGAAGCCTGTATTTCTCAAACAGAGGGAAAAACAAGGATTTTATCTCAATAATTTTGTCCATTGACCCCAAACTAAGGAAGTAAGCCTGCACTGTTCAGTAAAAGTAATGGATCGGATCGGTACTCAGTATCGGCCGATACTTAAACTTTCATACTCATAATCGGTATCGGCATTGAAAAAGTGGCATCGGTGCATCCCTAGTGTGTGTGGTGTGTGTGTGTGTGTGTGTGTGCGTGTGTGTGTGGTGGGTGGGTGCGGTACTGACTGGTGTATTTATGTTTATTGTGCATAGATGTGAGCCAGTGGCGGGGCAAATGGTTTAATAAGGACAAATAGTATGTGTGTTTATGCATGTGCGTGTATGTGCATATGTGTTTGTGTGTGTGAGAGAAAGAGAGAGAGAGAGAGAGTGTTGCAGTGATGGGGAAGAAAAGAACATGATAATGAATTAGGCAAAAAGAGTGTGAGACATAAATATGTATTTAATGCCACAGCTACCACTAAAGCTGGCAGCCCATGCATACTCAGTAAAGTGCTGTCAGCGTCGCCCCTACCAGCCAGCTGTAGGTGGAACACCATTCAGCACATTTACTGTGTGATTATGAGAAGCTGTTATTGCTGGAGCGGATACTCAGCCTGAATGCGAAGACTTTCATATTCTTCGTTGGAGTGTTCCAGCTACCTTCCCCGTCCGCTGCTTTATGGAAATGAGGCAGGATACTGCTGTGTCACGTCGATTCTCCTGGGAGCCTCTTCCTGTATCCACTGTACTCGACCAAACTAAACCCAAGTGCTTTTTTCCCCCTGTCAATACAAAGACAGTGTCAGATGTGAAGACATTTGGCCCGGGTGGGTGGCTCGCCCGCAATGCTTCGCCATGCCTCCAGCGTGACAGTTTCGCTATAATGGCACGATTTGCCCAATGATTTGAAGAGAGCACAGCGGAATTATAATGAGTGTAATGATTATCTCTGTGGCCAGCTGAGCCATTGGCCCGGCTGGACTCCGGCACCGCTGAGTCTCCTGCACCATTCATGCTGTTTGACCGGCGATGTATGTACAGAGAGGCAGCCTCTTTCTTTGTCCTTAAAGGGAGGAGATGGATCATCCAGACACAGGCTGAAGCGAAAAACACTTTTCTTTTCACTGCAGTGTCTCCTGGGAGCCCAGCATGTGTGCGTGTGTGTGTGTGAGTGTGTGCGTCGTGTGTGGGTGGGTGGTTGTGTGTGTGTGTGTGTGTGTGGCCCATGCTGTGTAGACTGCAATACACTTTATCTCAAGTGTCAACTCCAGCCATGTTGCTGACTAGTCATATACATTTCCTTCGAATTCTCTCTCTTTCTCTCTCTCTGTCTCTGTCTCTCTCTCTCTCTCTCTCTGTCTCTCTCTCTCTCTCTCTCTCTCTCTCTCTTTCTCTCTCTCTGTCTCTGCCTCTCTCTCTCTCTCTCTCTCTCTGTCTCTCTCTCGCTCTCTCTGTCTAGCAGTGCTAATATTAGTCAGGTCTAATTGCTGTGTTGCGGGCTAACTGAAGGGCTAATTAGGCAAGGGAGTTCTGGTTAAAGAGGAGGAGGGAAGTGATCAGAGCAGAGCATCAATAAGGAGGGACCACACCCTCTGGACCCCCACCCAGACCCAGACAGCACTGCTTTTAACTCCTACTTATCTCCTCTGCCAAAATGTCACAGGATAAGACGTACACTTTGTCAATAATCAGCGGGATTATCTGTTTCATCTGTATTTGCGCCCACACGTTGAAATGTTGGCTGAGGAAGTGCCAGGTTTTAATGTGTGCCTAGAAAGGTGTGCTTCAGCGAGTTGTCTAAAGGACCTGATTCCCAGAGGAAATGGTTGCGAGATGCGGAGCGGTTTGCGGAGGATTATGTTCCGCCGTGATGGAGATATAAACCATTAATGTAATACAGTCAAATTTAACCTTAAACTTCCCCCGTCTCCGATGAAACGGAAATTTGTCACTGTTGATGCTTCTGCCTGCCTTGATTTCAAAACACGTGACTTGAATGACACACTCTGCAGCCAAATATAGCGTGTGTGTGTGTGTGTGTGTGTGTGTAGGTGTAGACCAGTCCATAAACAACACTGTCATACATGAAGACAAATTACCACTAGATTATGAAGGCGGCACCTCCGATCTGCATGTGTATGACGGTGTGTGACATCTTTATTCACTCAGCGCTAACAGATAAACCCTTACTCCAAAATTCAGTGTGGGATTTTCACACCAATCTTCTGATTTTGTGGCATGTTATTGTGAAATCTGGTCAAAATCCTTTCTGCCTGAAGGCTTCGATCTGTTTTTCTTCTTTTTTTTTTGATGCGCCTGCCCCTTGGATCCTCTGCCTTTTAGAGTACAGGCAGCGTGAATAAATTAAGACCTAGCTTATTAAACAAGTGAGCCTTTAAATTACAACAGACTGGCCTTGCATGCATGGGTGACTGTCAGAGCCCTTTCCCCTCCACCTCCAGCCAAAAACAAACACAGCAGGGAGGGGCTGCGCTTCAGTGTCAGTTATGTTACGTCCATTCTTGGCAAGTGGCCTGATCTGACATCAGTGTTTTCTAGGGTGCTTTAAGGGTGATTTAACTTGATGTTGACGTGCTTAGTAGTGTGTGTGTGTGTGTGTGTGTGTGTGTGCATGCCTCCTGTCTTTTTGCCTGTTTGTATAGCGTGTTTCATTAGGGTGAGTTTAATGAGGCTGAATGCAGATGCTATTTCAAAAGCCCCCCTTCACGCAGGGAAAAGTTGTTTGTTTGGCTTGATTGGATTTGAATCCTGTTAAATGTCGAAGCCTAGTTTCTGCCTTTTTTAAGCCCCTGACTCATGTTCCATACTCATCCTGTCTGGGTCTCTGTGCATGTTTGGCGATGTGAGTTGTGTGTATGCTTGTGTGTGTGGAGAGAAGAGTGAGTTCGGAGAAGTGTTGCCTGATTGAAGTCTTTGGGAGGTTTTGTCGTGCACAGCAAGCCCAGAAGATGTAGCTCTAATTAGAGTTTTGTTTGTTCTGAATATTGGATGGGTCTTATATAGCAGCTGTTGTTAGTGCTTCTTTGTTAGCTGTTAGTGAGTCTTGAGTGTAACTTGTTAAATATCAGCAGCCCTAAATAGATCCCCTATCCACCCTGCCATGTATGCTTAAGCTTTGCCCAGTGTGTGTGTGTGTGTGTGTGTGTGTGTGTGTGTGTGTGGCCGTGCGTTGGCGCATGTCTGTACATGTATGAGTCTATGTGTGAGTCTGGTGTTATGCACACTGTTAAAACATAGTGGATCAAAACAAACCGAGAAAAGCAGATCATTTGAAGCTGGGATCTTTGCTGGCTGGTTGAAGATAAAACAACAATAAAACAAGGCTGCAGAAAATGTGATTTAAAACACCAGTTCAGGTCTTCTACCACAAAACAAGCCTGTTAAAGCTGATTTTGGTGTTTGCTAAGGAGTTTGGAAAATTTATGTATAGATTGTACAAGAAAAACTTGTTATGCAGTTGTGTTTCATAAAATTCAATACCTGATTCTTAATTTAGATCAGTTCGATTTTATCATTATTATTTAAATTATTGAAATTGTCTTATTGGAATTATGAAAGTGACATGACTTCATACTAGTATAAAGATATGATTGCCGGAAAAAAAACAGGAAAACGTCCACATTATGAACTTGTAGAGCTCTGCTGTTACATCTCTGTAAAAAAAATGAATTGGCTGTCTTAGGTAGCTGGAAATGTATGGTGGCATTTCCACTTTTTATTGCTCCTGTGTACAAGTTTACTTTTGCTGACTAGTCAAGAATACAAGCATCTCAGTGGCCCTTTGGTATCTACCTTGAAATTGACAGTTTAGTCCCCCGTTGAGTCATAAGTTTGCCCTCCACATTTTAAAATTGCTTTGGTGATAAGTCCTTGCAACAGAATAGTGCCATGCTTGTTGGTGCACTGTAATAGAAAGGAAGAGCCGTGTGTATGCAGTGTACAGGGTCTTCTACAAAATAGAAATTGTCTCCAGTTTAATCAGGATTCTGGATCTCTGGTTGGTCTCCCAAAACAGCTACATCATATTTCAAAACCACAGTATTTAAGCTGAGTAATGAGGCTCTTAAAACACTCACCTGTGAGTGTTTTGGAGCCTTTCTGTTGCCTGTAAGCAACGCCAAAATAAGAGTTTTGACTTCCTTCAGGTGGGTAACAACTTTTTGGGTTTCAGAGAGCACCTTCTTTGACAGCACAGCGTGGGCCGAGTCGGTGGAGTGTGTCTGTCTAACTTGAATGGGGCTCAGGAGGAGAGGTTGTGTGGGAGGGGTAAAAACAAGCTCTCAGTTCTGCCCGTCGACCCCGGGGGGGTTGAGGCCAGTTAGTCTGAGAGTGTGTGGGCCCAGAGAGCCTCCTTTAGTCCCCACGCTGGGTCCCCCTCACCGGGCAACTCTCCGCCCCGGGTCCCCCACTGACGTCGCACACCCTGCCCTCCACACACACTCATAACACACTGAGTGGGCTGGAGAGCCAGCCGGGGCAGAGTATGAGGACATGAACCCAGATTTGAGGTAAGACACAGTAATTATGAATTAACCTCCCATACAGAATAGAAAAAGTCTTCAGCAGTCTACAAAACACACACATTGTATTTCATGCTGATCTTTCCCTACATTGTATAATACCTGTAGTTATTTGTTATATTAGCCAGGTATGGCTTTAGAAAACCAGTTAATACTATACTGTGTCTACACAGGTCCTTCACAGCTATTACTGACTTTTTTAATACAGTGTGTTGCATGGTAATGTATGTTTAAGTCATGCATGCACAGCTGTGAGCAGCAGTGTTGCTTTTATTATTTAGATACATTTCGACTTGATTTTGTTAGGCCCCTGGTGGTGACACCAGTTAAATGTTGCTTCCTACGCTGCCAAAGCAAATTTGCACTTTAATGTCATCACAATCAAGGAGTTCGTAAAGCTGGATTTGAATGTTTGATGTCTACATTGCACTGTGCTGCCCCCAACAGAGACGTCTCAGTGCTTTGCCCCAAGGGGAAGCAAAGAGCATCAGTCCTTCAGTGTGAAATGCTGATAGGGCGCTGTGTGAATTGGGTTCAGTTGCAGAGAAAGAGTGATAATTAGCACTTTGGCAGGAACACTAGTGGGAGTAAGGCAACAAGACGTGTACAGCAAGTACAGTAGTAGTTTAAAGCTGCACTAGGCAACTTTGCATGTTGGCAACTCCAATTGGCAGCGAGAGGTAACTTGATTGAAAAATGTGAACTTTGAAATGATGTGATGTCAGTAAACTGCACACTGCATGCTCGTGTTATCTCTTTATACCAAAGGATACAAAAGGGACGAGAGAGGAAAAGATCTAATGTTGATGAGCCCAGCTTTCTCTGGACAGAGTGCTGCTCACTGCTGTTTAGGAGACAGTTTGTATTTCACTTCTTGTCAGTGGAGAAGTGTTCATACCCGACACCAGAATTTCATTTGGGCAAATAAGATGAATCTATGGGATCTCAATTAGTGGGGATGGGACGCTCTTCTCTGTTGCTGTCCCACATTGTGATTTAGGCAAGACGGGTGTATTTTTACATAAAAATCTTACCTAGTGCAGCATTTATGTTAGTTTAGTTCGAAATAAATATTCTTAATGTCTCATTTACAACAAAATGCCATTGTCAGTTTGTTCCTGTAAACATTTGACATTGTATGTACATCTTCATGAAAAGACTTCAGGTGAGGAGAAGCATTACAGTCAAAGTTTTCATCAGAGCTTCTGAACGCCTAATCGGTCCTGTTTCCATTGGCCTGCTGGTCATGTTTTCTCTGGACGTTACAAGCCCAGATGCGCGGTCCAAACACACTCTACCCCCCTTCAGGTCAGATGGACCCGTGTTATGGCCTAACATGAAAGAATATTCTTTGAACACACTAGTCACTGACCACAGCTGCATAAAAACAGTCTGTAAGATATTCTTTGAACACACTAGTCCCATTCATCATGTCCCAACCTGTCCCCCCCTCTCAGGGCCCGGCAGAGAGGGGGCTCGCTCTTTACAGTTGGTCTTTCAGTTCTAACTTTATAACCCTGTGACCCTTCACTCTTCAACCTACAGAAAACATGACTGACTCACACAGAGGTGACATCACTATCTGTGTGCTTGAGACAAGATCTGTCAGATACCCCGCCCACATGCGACACTTCACATCTCTTTCTCTCTCTTTGCCTTTTTCTGCACCAAGGCCAATCTTCACTCACATCATCTCTTTAGCCTCTGGTGTGTTGACGCGGCATCACTGCCAGCATCACTTTTAGGGAAGGAAAACATAATGTGAAAGAGCATTGAAGACTGTCCACAGTGAGGCTGTGTGTCCAACATGGGCAAGATTCACATAATATTTTATCAGTGGCACAGGCCTTGCCAGCCTAAATTTAAATGCCGACGTAGACGTTTTAATGCTAAACAACTTTTTTTTTTTACCAGAAAAGTGCTTGCCTTGATTTTGTTTAGGCTCAGTTCTTGAGAAGTTTAATTTGTATCTGTGCTGTGCAGAGCTGAAAAATAGGCAGTCTTGGAATATGAGATGGTTTGGATAAGCATTAGATCCTTCATGTATATTTCTGATTGTTTTACTGTTCATGGACAAAAGAATATAATAGACACTTTTATCCCAATGCACGCAGGATCCATATAACAGTCATGCGTGTCCCATCGGGGTGTGCACACCTGTCCTGTGGTGTTTAAGGTGACGAAAGTGTTTGTCTTAAAGTTCAAGTAGACAAGGAGTAGCCCATCGCTCCAGAACTATATATTGCCACTTCTACATTCAATGGTCAACAGCGCTTCACTGCAGGACTCGTTATATGAGGTTAATATGTCAACATGTCTCCTGTTCCATAGACATATTAACCCTGTATTGTATATATACACATATTATTCTAAATTCTAAATTAATTTCTCATTTAAAGGCAGTAATGTATCCCAGAGTTTCCCCTACTTTTGAATAGGTGGGGTGAGTCACCCTGCCTTCAGGAGTTGCTATTCCTTAAAGAATTTCATTAGTATGTGTTTCAATGGAGAGATTTAGTGTCCCATGATGGTCTAGATGCTGTTTCAGAGGTTTCCAAAACACTTAATTCTTCTAATTTATTGTTCTGAATGTGGGCAAAGATTTAAAGATATTGAATCAGCACAAAATATTGGCACAAAATAATCTATTGCCAATTTCAGTCTGAAAATATCCGTATCGGTATTGGCCTTCAAAAGAACTCAAGAGCATGTCAGTGCAGAGGCTTGTTTTCATTGAAATAAAGTTTTTCCCTGGGTGAAAAGTTTGCACTCAATCATTTCCTCCATCCCATCTTTTAAAAACGTTCATGTTTAAATGCTAATGTCTGTCATAGTCTGTCACACCCAATCCCCAGTGCCACTCCAGATTCCTGCCTTAGTCCAACCATTTGCCTTTTGACCTTTTTATTGTTGCCATCTTCCGTTGTCTGAGAGGACCATTAGCTGAGGGGGGGTCAGTCCCAGCTGTAGCCCTAAGCCTCTACACAGAAGATGAAAAGTACATTATATACTGAACCCATAGAGACGTGTTAGGGTGGGCCCTGCCTGGAAAACTGGGGCCGTATTCCCAGAATGTCTTTTCCATCTCGTATGAAAGATAATCACCGGCTGCATTATGTATATATAGAGACCATTCATATACTAAAACCAGTAAAATGCTTTCCTAAAATACATCCGGGCTCATCCGGGAATGTCAACAGGCTCAGATAGTCTGCCGTTGTTGTTTGATTCGATCTGATTCTGGCCGCATTCTCAGACTGTAATAACCATGAAAATGATTGGAGTGACGCATTCCTTATTTAATCCCTTGTGTGTGTGTGTGTGTGTGTGTGTGTGTGAGTGTGTGTCTGTGTGTGTGTGTGTGTGTAATCCACCTAGAATAATCCACCATAAAATGCTTGGCTGCAGGGCTGTGGTTTGACAGTGTGGAGGAGTGAGCATCCGTGAGGCACAGATTGTGTTGCTGGGTCGTAGGCGTAGGTGGGACGCAGCATAGCGTCTCTCAGACAGACGCACGCTGTTCTGCCCCTTATACTGCAGGTATATGATTTCCCCCAGTCTGCTGGTGTGCCACTAACAAAGGGTGTATGATGATAAAACATTAGAGGTGAAGTAGTTTCCCAGCTGCTGATATGGACCAACAATCATCTCAAAACCTTGCTTAGACTAAAATCATTAGTAATGCTCTATCATTGCAGCATGAATAATGACACAAGGCGCTCCACTATATTTTTGCTTCGCACATGTGTGTATGTGTGTGTGTGTGTGTGTGTGTGTGTTCCGATCAGCATCCCTCCGCTGCGAGGGTCCAGGCAGTGCAGCAGGTGCCCTCCCCATTGACTGGCATGTTAATCAGGTGGGATTAGGCCTCAAGTGAGTACAAATGTGATGGAAAACGGTTTGAATTACATGCTAAGCCCTCACTGGCCTGTAATCCACTGTCCTTCACTTGGAAATGTCATCCACAGGGTAAAGCATGTGTGTTTATGTGTGCGTGCGTGTGTGCGCGTGCACGTGCAAGTACTAGGCACGTGCCTGTGTGTGAACCCCTCTCGCACATCCACGCACAAGCTGAATCCTAATCACTTGCGCTCCTTCACACACAAACACACACACACACACATACACACACATCCTCTGTTTGTCAGATGTTACACCCTGGGACTGACTTCATCTACTTATTCATGATCTGCTAAATAGACGCATTAGTTAACAAGCGCAGCAACATGGCTGAGGTATGGAGGGATGGAGAGAACGAGAGAGGAGGGAAAAGATCGGAGCGAGGGGGGGGGATGGACGATTGATTACCGGCGTCCCCATGCTGTTTTTTGAGCGACATCTAATCAACGTGTTTGTCCCCCCTGAGCCGCTGAGGACCTGGATGGAGACGGTAGTGGGGTGCCGTTGCCTGCAAAAGCAATAGATGAGTATCTCAAGGACAGCTTACCCTCACACCCATCACCCAGTAAAGCACCCCGACAGCACCGGCTTTGGGACAGTTGTTTTTACCCTTTCCCTGTCACTCAGTTCCCATACCACCTCTTAACCCCCCAACATAGTGTGATGAAAACATGTCTCCGCCCCCTTCCCCCCCCCCTGCGCTGCTTGTTATCTGTCTGCCAGGTGGTAGAGATTACATTAACATTATCATTAGATGGAAAGAAAGTATGTGCAGAGAGGTATGCTGTCCTCCATAAGCCCGACTAAATCCCTCCAGTTGATGGAAGACTAGAGGTTAGAGAAAGGTGCATGGGACTGGTGGGTTGCCAGTCCCCAGACCGGCTGGGTGGGGAAAGTGACGCTCTCCCCTCCCTCAACCACCGCTGTCGAGGTTCCCTTGCGCAAGGCACTCAAGGCTGTGGTTGTACTGGTCAGCTCCCAGGTGTGAATGTGTGTACGGATGTGAGGCAGGGCGTTGCTGCGCACAGTTGAATTTCCCTGGATAAATAAAGGTTTAAAAAACGTATTTACACAAACCCAGATACAGATCTCACTGCAGTGTTTCCACGATGTGTGTGTATATTTGTGTGTGTGTGTGTGTGTGTGTGTAGAGATGCGCATGTGCTGTTCATCCTAGCAATGTGTTGAGGCGGATATGAGCACAAAGAGACCTGAGCGCACAAGCACGCACACACACACACACACACGCACACACACATACACACCTTATGAATAGATAGTAGGGTCATTTGAAACGAGCGTTGTCCATGCGACAAGCGGAGCGACTGTCCTCTGTGGAGGAGAGCCAGGGTAATTCTCTTTCACGCATCATTAGCCCTCCTCATCTCCGCATGTCCCCCTGTGTGTGTGTGTGTGTGTGTGTGTGTGTTTTTAGCATCTGCCGCAGCCAATCAGAGCTGCTCATCAGTCCTGGCCCACTCCAGCTCCACAGCCATGTGGGACGGCATCTCATCTCTGTGTCATTTCTCTGTCTGGGCCAGCCCTCGCCCCTCCATTTTTTCTCTCCCTCTTTATGTCATTCTGTCTCCTTCCATCTCTCCTTTTCCTCTCTCTGCCTCTTTCTGTCTCTCTCTCTCAGTGATGGAAAGACGCAATCATAGCCACTCCTGTTCTTAGCCGACAGTCCATTTCATGCCGGGAAAGGTGATTTCTTTTCTCCCCCCTCGTACGGCAACCTCCACCGCTGTTATCATTTCTAGTGCAAACTAGGTCGTAATGACCCCACACTGCCGCTCTCCTACCTGGGATAATAGGTGAATGAGTTAGTGAATAATAGGGTGATAATGGCATAATTGGTTGAAGGGTTAGTGTGTGCTGCCTGTCTCTGGTGAGATTGTTTGTCAGCCAGGCGGTTACAGTGATCATGTGAAATTCGTATCACATCCATTTGGGTGTAGTGGTGCTGAGAATACCTTTTTCATCCATCATCATCATTGTAATGATGGCTTTGACAGCCACAGTCATCATAATCATTACTCTCCTAGTTGTCTATATCAGTAGGCATGCACTCTAAGACCCCCCCCACCCCACCCCACCCCCACCACCTCTCCCTCTCTCTATAATGGAGGTTCAACCATTATGGGTTATTGAAGGCCAATGTCGAAACTGATATTTTTTGATTGAAGCTGCTGATAACTGATATTTAGTACTGATATGTCAATGTTTTTAAACTTGACCAGTATTCAGTATTTCCCCCAGAATTGTATTCTTGTCAGGGTTGAAAAGCCTCTAAAACAGCATTTAGAAGAAAAAAAAAACTCTCCAGGATAATAATAATAATAATAATAACAATAACAATAATAACAATAATAATAATAATGATAATAATAATAATAATTATAGTTGTTTGTTGTTGTTTTCATGGACGGTTTTTATGTTCTTGGTGGTGCTGCAGCTTTAATTTCTGAGACAAATTTCTACTGCAACGACAGTGAAGTTGTTGTAAAGATCTTATCGTTACCTTTATCTTTATCTTATGATGTAATATTCATACTCATGCATACTTGTGTAGAATCTCATCAAAATGTCGCATTTGAATCAATTCAGGCTAAGGAGGTTCCAACCCCATCCAGTGTAGTATTGATTAAAAACGTAATCAAACAAACTGCATCATATGCATCAAATGGATGACACTTGACCGGCCGATGTCTGATATTGAATAAAGGGCAAATATCTATATCGGTCTGACCCTAGTTGATATTCTACCCATGCTTTGTGGTCTAGTCTGGTCTGGTCTGGTCTGGTCTGGAGGGGTTTAAGCTCCAGAGTTTGCTGCGGTCCCAGAGGCCCAGAGAGAGAGATTGAGCTTTGGGGCAGCGAGGCAAGGCTGAAGCCCCCCGTCTCTCTCTCTTCCCCCTTTCTTTGGCTCTTTGGTTTTTGTTTTGTCTCTGTATCTGTCTGTTTGCGTTCGTCTGTCTGACTATCAGGGCGTCATGCTCCAGTTGCTTGGGCACTCAGAATTTGACTAAGCAATTTAATTTCTCTTCTAGCAAAACAGAAAAATCGATCAAGACAAAGTGGCTAGCAGAAGTGACGGACTCCCAGAGCCAGACACGACCAAATGTGAATGAGAATTTGACTGGTGGCTGCTGTCGATTTTAAGCCGTCCCGACTACACTGCTGATCCACACAGAAGCAGAAAGCCAAGGCCTACTTTCAGAGCAATTGTACAGTTGTATATCACACAGTGCCTAAGTATAGGACTGCTGTGACACCCAGTGACATTCTCAGTTATCACCACAGTGTATCCACTGATCCATCACACTATTCTAAGAGCGTATAATAGCGCTGTATATTAGCCGGCGTGGATCGACAACAGCAGACCATTATGTTACACTGACCCACTGATGCATTAACCTTACACTTGTAGAGTTTTAGTCACTAGTTACCGTCCCATCATACTGTACCATTAGAATTGGAATCAGTAACCTAATCCCAGGGGTTACCCAAACTCAGTAATGTACTCTTAATACTTTCAGTTACTTTCCGGTTACTTGCCATATTTGTGGTATAAATGCACAGGTAAGAAAAAGTGAAAATTACTTTTTTTCAGGTTTTCATACAAACACAAATTTTATTAAACGTGTACAACACCTGCCACTGTTTAAATAGCCTTCTGAGTTTCTTCCTTTTACTTTAAACCTATTCCCAGTATTCCCAGTATTCCCAAGTATTTGTAATCAGAATACATCATTTTTTTAGGTAACAGAATACAGTGAGACTTTTTTGTATTTAGATTTCGTAACGGTGTTATAAGTATTCCCTCACTTCCCAAGCCAGTGACCTACGTCCTGTCTTCTTCTCTTCTCTCTCTACTTACCAAATGCGTCACTAAACCATTTCCCGTAGTGCCTGGATATTCTCGCCCTCACCATATTCTTGCTCATCACCGCCTCCAGTGCACTTCCATGACGCTGGAAGATGATCCACTGCTTCCAAATAACCGTTAGTATGTTGATTTCTCTGCACGGACGGCGTGAGCGGCGGTGTGGTGTGTGATCGATGAGCGCCAGTTGGCTCTGTCACTACCGCACAGACAGTGATGGAGAGGACCCTTGATCCTAGCTGTTATCCCAAAATACATTAGGAAACAGATACATAACCAACAGTGCATTGTCTGTGCAGCCATACAGAGCATGCAAATTCTGTTTACTGCCAAGTGCTGAATAATTGATATGGTGATAAAACTATTTTCCTACTGGAGTCATTGCAGCAGTTATGGCTGTAACGGAGGCAACAGCGGAGTGTTTTGTTATTAATAGCCTGGTAATTGTGAGTGGCAAGCTGATTGATTTGCTTCACTTCCTATGAGAGCAATCGGCTACGCAAAGACATTAACACACATACATCATGCAAATACTCTTCTCACACACTTAACACACTTAGGTACACACTTTCTCAGTGTTAAAACTGTCTGCTACCTAATTAGCCTAGTTTGACAGTGTTAATGGGTTCCTCAGGGTCTTTTACATGCCAGATAGAAAAGGGGGAAGATGGAGGGGGCAGGGTGTGTGTGTAGGTGTGTCTGTGTGTGTGTGTAGGTTATGGAGCAATGCAGATGGTTTGTTACACACACACTCACACACGCTACAAAGTTTTTCCTCATGAGCCTAGTCTGACCCTCATCTTAGCAGCTCCCTTGACCTTCTCACATCGAGCAGGAAATTGGCAACATGCGCAGCGGCCCAAATAGCCCCTGTGTATGATGTGTCAAGCGAAGGGTAGGATGTGATGTCTAGTTGTTCAGAGATACGGCTGGTAGGAACAGAGGGAGGAATGTTCAGGGGCAAGTTTATTGACCCACAGAGTTCAAAGGTCGGGCTAGTTTGTCTGTTACGGCAGTATGGAAGTTTGTTTTTTCTGTGGACATTAGCAGGAGGACTTAAAGGAAGTGTCGAGTGTGCTTCTGTGTGTGTGTGTGCATGAGTCCATGTGTGTGTTCCTGTAATTGCACTCCATCCGTCATGGCACCACAACAGTGCGGTCCTGTCTAGCTAAAGTTCTCTGTGCTCCAAGGCAGCATGTGACCCAGATACCACACATAGGTTATACCGCAAGCTGATTTATGACTGTGAATGTGTGAACGCGTCCATTCATTTGTCTGTTTGCTATGCCTGCTCACTTTAGCTCTTTAGTCCACCGTGGCAATGGCTCTTCTGGGTAAAGATCCAAGCACAGAATGTGTCTGTAGTCGATCTGTCAAGTGTCTCCGTCAAATCGTCCGAAGGTAACAAGGCAGAAATACGGCCCCATCAAAGACTTGGCATGGATGATGCTCTGGATTATGGGAGCGTGCTTCGTTCCCTCCCTCCACCCCTCCGCCCCTCCGCCCTTCATCTCTCCCTTTCGGAGTCTCTGCAGGGTTTGTCTGCAGAGGCAGGGGAGAGCCGCCCGGCTCTGATTGCTGTGACTTTGTCGGGCACAGTGAGGATCCCACAGAGAGGAGCTCGACCTCGACCGCTCGCTCACACAAGACCGCAGACCTCATTAGCATCTCGGATGCTAAAATAGGCAGCATCTACATGTTTTGTGTTTTTTTTCCCCCATATGGAGAGTTCTGTTCCAAAATGAAGTGACACCCACTCTTACTGAGACTGCCTGCACAAAACAAAAACAAATTATGGTGCTTTTTAAAGGATATTAGGTAACTTAATTCCTTAGTTGATAAAATGGTAACACTTTAACTAAATGGATCATCAGCGTTGAATAACTTCAGGGAATTATTTTTTTTTTTCCAAAATGGCAATCTAACTCTCCTCTTAGGTAACTCAGAGTATTTCTTTGCTAAATGAGAACGAGGTCAGAGATTTAAATCTGCAAAGCCTCCTCTAGCTTGTACAGAATCAAGGCTGCCAACAGCTCATTCTTCGAGCTTTGATTCTAATATATCCTATTGCTAAGGCCTTGCTGACAAAAAAAAAAACCTCTGGATTAGGTAAACCTAGATTAGATTTGATTGGATTGCATCGGATTAGATGAAATCAGAGGTGCAGACAGACTGTCTAGCACACCGTGTCGGTGCAGAGCTACGGCAAAGACTCATGATCAAAGAGCCAGGATACAGTGTAGCTTTACTGCGGGTGGCTATGTGACAAACAGCTGCGGCTGTGTAATGCTGGCCTGGTATGGACTGAGAGCCGCTGTGTGTCTTTGTGGTAGATCATATCCACGGTGATATAGAGCGTGCTGTAGCTCGTATGGCAGCGATAATGTGTTTATAGGTCCGACTGAGATAAACTCAGCGGGGATGGTGTGCGTCACTTCCATACTATACACCATGACAGTACACTATTATAGTCCCTTCACCTCACCTTCTCCCATTCTCTCTCATGGATACATACAGTATATGTCAACCCCTCCCTCTTTATCTTTCAGTCACTGCACTCATCTGCCCTCCCTCTCTCGCTCCTCTATATCCGCCTCCGACTCCCATAACCTCACCTCTCCCTCTCTTCTTTGTGTATCTCTCTGAGTAACATGGCAACATAAATAGAGAGTGCTCCCAATTCTAGGCAGATAATCCTTCCTGGTGTGCTTTACCCTCCTGTCCGGGCTGGCATAGGAAGGGGGGGGGGGGGTGTGTGGGGTGGTGGGAGTGGGGGGGTGAGGGCACTGTGGGGTGCAGCGGGCACTGATGGATGCTGGGGCAGCTTTTTGGCATGGAGGAAGAAGGGAGGATGGCCTGCATGCCAACATCAACACCCTAGTTGATCCCAGGCTATAATACTGTTGGATGCTCACTCACAAGAACACACGCACACACACATACACACACACACACACACACACACACACAAACACACACAGAGACATATGCAGCTGAATCACACTCCCTCACCCACATGCTGAAACAGCATTTTTAAAGGCAGCAATAGCGCTCTTTATCTCTCTTTATTGGGACAGCTCTGCCTGCGGTCTTCCTCTGAGACCACTTCCCTCGCTCTGATGATGTTGTGTGTGTGTGTGCATCTGTTTGTCTCTGTGTGTGTGTGTGTGCATATGCTTAGTTTTATGTAGCGGTGTCTGTGTATATCTTTTGCTTTCATTTGATATCACAGCTCCTGCCTGTGGTCATGTCAAGGCAGCCATTTTGCTTCCCTTTCTATAAATATTCAATTCATTTGTGGCTGCGTGAGTGGTGAGAGTCAAAGTGGCCATTAGTTGTTCTGGTGTGCACTTCAGAGTGTGCTTGTGTGCTTGTTGCCTAAATATCCCCTGAGCGCTAGCTAAATTACATTTGTTTACAATGGAGCTGGCAATTTGTCCGTGTGCCTCATGTGAGGGAAACCGTCTCATCACTCTGTGTCTAATGAATTTCCTCCTACAGAACTAATGGCATTAACGACAGGTAGGGATGACGCTAATGCAATCAGATCCTAGCAGTAATTATAACTCTCCCCAGTCGGGCCTAGATATGCCACACCAGTGATGAGAGCCAGCTCATTAGGAATGCTTGTAAACAATACAGCGCCAGCATCCAGGAAGACGCCTCCATCTATGAAGGTGTCATCAGAAAGGAGACACAGTGAGAGCAAATATAGAGCCAATGTGGGACAGGTGGAATCTGGCAACTTCATTTCTAATTTCTAATTACCGCATGATTGACTGGGTGAGCCATATTTTTTTCATTCTGAATGAAATCATTTCGATTGAAGATTCCCCCCGCAAATGTTTACATGAGCGCCCGGAAAAAAGTAAACGTCATTGATGTCGCTTAGGTCAAATGGGCGAGCATGCGCAGAAAGAGTATAGATATTCTAACCGAAGAAAGTGATCGGAATGAGTGTTTACATGACAAATTTTTAACCATCGATTATAAAAGGGTTATACCACCACCCCTCTCAAACGGAATGAAATTTAATTCGGAACGGGCCGGTTTATTCTGATTGAAGTGGTTACATGAGGCATTTTTATTCTGATCGGTCCACTGTTCTTATTATTGGTGGAATAAAAGGCTCCATGTAAACACACTGTCATCCGATCACGGTGTGCCATTGCAGGGTGTAATGATCCTTATTTGGACAGGGTGTGGCAGAAGCACAAGAGCGGCTGTATGTGTGCTGTGTGTCTGCAGCATGTCAAGGTGAAAGGAGATAGGGGGAGAGAGTTGACGTGTCTCTGCTCTTTCAGCTGCTCTCTGACCTTTGTTCGTAAGGCCGGTGCAGGGGTGCAGACAGGTTTGATGCATGATGTTTGTATCATGGGTGGTGAATGGGGACTGCAAGGTGACACGACTGACCCACAACCTATGAGCCTCGGTGGCTCATGCAGTACTATAAGTCTCCTCAGCTGGTATGACAAGAAAACATGCATAAGAACAAAAATCGACGTTTCATTAGGATTTAGGAGATTATTCAAAACATCAGTTACAACACATTGACGTCACAAGGCCTTTGGTAAGGCCTTGTCTGCTGTATTGTATTGTAAATCTTGCTGCAATAATTGACGTTCTAAGTTGTGCCGATGAAGAGGAAGTTCTAATATAAATTGTGGCTCTGCACTCAGCCTCGTCAGTGTATTATTATCTTTATACAGAATGTCTATTCAAAGAAATGGGATTGCACTCGACCTTCGTCATTGTGTCATTGTATGTGGATAAAATATGAAGAGTCCTTTTCCAAAACACTATATAGGTCATCCGTTTTAATAATTCGATAAATAATTCGGAATTAAATATTTCTAATAAAGAGGCTCCAGTCTGTAAAAATGTTTTGCCAACCAAGGACTTAAGTTCAAGTACCATCATTTGTTTTCTCTTTGTGCTATCAATCATTTTGTGAGAGTAAGAGTCACACTTTTCAAACGATGAATATCTCATTTTGAAACAAAACTCTTAAGATCCACTTTCATCTTAAATAGGATATCTGGAGATGACTCGTTGAGTGTGATCCTGTTTGTATGACTAGACATTACCAGAGTATCCGTTGTAAGTGAAGGAACATAATTTTACCTTTTGTTGTTTTTGGCAAGCTATTGCATGGTTCTCTAACATCAAGGTAAGCAAAATAAATTGAAACACTAAAAAATGAAAAGTTTAAATGCTCACCCGGCATAATATAAAATAGTGCTTTCAAGGTAATTTTAGAAACGTAATATCTTAAGCAAACTTTGCACTGCAAAAGACACCGACGGGTTTTAACTCTGCCAAGACAGATTTCAAGCAAAGTGCTTCAGTGTGGCGCTGGGCAGAGATGAACATGATAGTATTAACGTGTGGACAGCGGGGAACCTCCACTCTCTGACGCTCCCTCTCCCAGCCGAGCTGTCTGAATCTGTTCAGGTCACTCTCTGGTCTAAACAGTACGTTGTTAAAGCGCTGTAGATTCCTCAATTATACATGCTTTGTAAGAGGCTGTGAGAGAGAACGTCTGCCCTACACTTCTCCTCTGCCCCCTGACTGGATACAGAGACATGCAGGCCAGAAACTATTCCTAGCCACGGATGCCAGCCTACTCACTGTGGTGTGCCTCTTATTTAAGGAATAACAATCATCTGCCCACTTTTTTAAAAATTAGTGGGACGATGTGTTTACATGGAGGGAGGAGTGTGTGCGGTTGTGTGTGTGTGTCTGCCTGTGTGAAGATATGTCTGCGTGCGTGTAAGAATGTGTGTGCAAGTCAGCATTTCTTTTCTCGCGCTCAGTCGTGACAATATGAAAAACAGCGCTGCACCTGTGCCCAGCCTCCATTCCTCTTCCTCCTCTCCTCTGTCCTGAAGGCAATCTGTTTCCTCGCATCTCCATCAGTCATGCCATCGGAGCTGGAGCCGCCTCCTCTCTGCCTTCTGCAGAGCGCACGCGCTGCCTGTTTGTCACACAAGCTGTGTGAGAAAATTACATTGTTCTATTACTTGAGCGTGGGAGCTACTATGGGCTCAGCAGATAACTATCCAAGTGTATTAGGCGATAATTGCATTGGTGTTTACAGAAGGAGACCGGTTGATCAAGGTACGCCACTATTACCCAGCCGATTTAAATATACAGGGTAAGAGCCTCTTATCTAAGTGCAGAAAAAAATCCATTCCTGCTCCCCCTGCAAAATCAATGTCCAATCAGCCTTGAGTTAGTCCCATTCCTGACCCCAGCTTTCAGACTGGGATCCGAGGAGTGCACAACACCCTCTCTGGTTGGACACTGAGACTAAATTCACATAGAGAGTATGGTTAAATTCTACTATAGTTCAGGATAGGAATAATGCTCTTCAAGATGTTTTACAAATAAATGTAGAGCTAAAAGTTGAATTGAATGAATGTGAAGACTAATGCCTTCAAAACAGCTGAGAACTGGGAAACTTCCCACTTGGAATTACCTGCTTCCCTCCTCAGAGCGTTCAAGTGGTTGAGGGCGGCCGAAAGAAATTAGCGTCTTTTTGGCTGCTTTCAGAGCAGACATTACATGGATGGATGACATTAATCGAGATACAAACACAATGCAGTTTTAACATTACTTACATAACAACTTAACCTTCCAATTACTGTATTAACTGATTTTAAAGTATGCCATGCCCAAACAGAAACTTGAAAGTCTATTTAAAAGCTTAAAACGCTGCCAGGAAAAACTCCCCCACACACGTTAGTGAACCTGAACCGTACATTGTATGTTGGCTTTATTTTGACCATACCTTGTAGCTGTCAAGGCCGTGTAGCTGCGATGTTAAGGGTTTGTGTCGGATGTTCGCCCAGGTGGGCAGATAGAGAGAATGTTTAGGAAGGCTGGAGACCAACGAGAGGTTAAAGGGATCGGCCGAAGCAGACTGTAAAATAAATACCTCTTAGATAGGCCTCAGCATAAATTGCCTTCCACAACGTTTGCCCTTCAGGATTCCAATGGGAGAATCAAGATTGTATCTTTTCATTTGTGTGTGTGTGCGTGCGTGTGTGTGTGTGTGTGTGTGTGTGTGTGTGTGTGTGTGTGTGTGTGTGTGTGTGTGCAGCTGGTTGAATGTGAACTGTGTGTATGTTGTGATTGTGGCTGAGCCTGGGTTTGTCTGTGCCTAAGTATATCTAGTGTTGTATGGAACCTCTCCCACTGTCAGTGGTTACTAGTTTTGGGCAGTTCCCCAGTTGGGTTTGTGGTGGAAGGGGAATGAGGGGAATTTTGGCCTCTTCTTCTGGCCTAACTTTAGCATGCTTAGGGCAGAGGCCAAGGAGGGATGTTTGAGTAGTAGTACACTAGTGGAATAGTCTGTTTTTTTGAGGTTGAGAAGTGAATAGAGTCATACTACTAGAGCTGTTATGGCTGAAACACGTCAGGATTTTCCAGTTTAATCCCAATCAGAGCATCCTTCACAATTCTGGCACACTGTAAAACCTCATAGTGCAATTTAGTGTAACTCATCTTTAACCATTAACATAATGTATACAGATGTTTTTGTCAATTTCAATCATTTCAATTTTAGTGGCAGTTATGAGCTCCATGACTTATGACTTATCTACCTTATAAAGCATTCACTAAACCGATCATTATATAGTTCATTAAGAAACACTGTTAGCTTATTAGCCGACTTCCCAGTATGCATTGCATTTGGTTTAACTCTCCAGAAACTCTTCCTTCTTCTGGTTTGAATGAAGTTACAGGATGGAGACTTGTTATGTATGTATCTCAGGTGAATCATTGGTCAATTTCTGTTAAAAAAAAAAAAAAAACACGATAAAATTTAGCATCTACAGATTTTGGAAATTCAATACGGTGAAGCAGATATTTTCTATTACACATAATCATGTGATACATAAGCAACTCGCACTAAAACCTCCTCACTAGTGAAAGAATAAGTAACACTGGAATGCAACTTGTAAACACTTATCAGCATGACTAGACATTTGATGATTGAACTTATTGCCTTAAATTCACTTTTTATTTTAAGGCAGCAAGGAAACTTATGTTTTTAAGTTGAAGTGCATATTTTTTGCTGTGCATCAAATAATGGTGTCATAGTATTTTTTCAGGGGCTGTGGGGTTTAGTAAGTTGAAGACACTTTAGTGCCATCCTTGATTTTGCCAAGCGACAGTATGCATACTGTCAGACGTGAGCAGTTTGGATGGTTCTCCGCAGCCTTTGACAGAAGAGCCGTTCAATAACTCATACAAGACGCCTCTATGGCTCCATTCATGCCAGCCTTTCCACATCGCTCTCCCAAGGACCGTGTTAACTGTGAACACTTTTTCAACAGAATCTCAAAGAAGGGATTAAACTGCACTCTAGAGAAAATAAAGAGTCAAAGGAAGAAAAGCAGAGGTACTGTGCCTCTCTCTCTCTCTCTCTCTCTCCCTCCCTCTCTTTCTGTCTGTCTCTGTCTGTCTGTCTCTTTCTCTCTCTCCTTTTATCTTTTTTTGGTCTTTCTGTCAGTGTAAAGGATTCATGTTCATGTTCATTGTGCCTCAGTGTGTCCATCGTATTCTGCCTGTATGCTTTGTGACACCAAGGTGAGCCCCCTCGTCTAGCATCACTTAAAGCTTGCAAGATAATACTGTTCAGATGAATAGGCCGATTCACATTAGCTGAATTGCACATTGGCTACATTGTTATACATGTCCAACCGTGTGAATGTATTTTTTTTTTTAGCCTTGCAAACATTGCTAAATGTATGCAGGAGTGCATGTACCAACACACAAATACGCATATGCATACATGCTTACACACACACACACTTGCACATTCAAGCAGAGAGAGAGGGTCTATCTTACACATATTTTGAAACTTACTCAACCACAGGCGCACATCAGCCACTGCTCCCTGGGGGCTTGTTCGCTGGAGGTGTGGAAAGTTATCAGTCTGCAAGAATGAGCAAAGAAGCAAGAGATGAGGAAGAGTCACAGAAAGTGAGAGAGACGGTGAGGGAGGGAGAGAGAGAGACAGACAGAGAGAGAGAGAGAGAGCACTGTAACTGCTTGTTGACCGCGTGGTTAGCATGGCTAATGAAGCAGCATATAGGGATGAAGAGCAGTCAGGCTCCAGCAGTCGCAGGGGAAGTGGTGGAGCTGCGTAGCCCAGCCAGAGTCACCGGGCCTGGGGGAGAGGGGACACAACTCGGCCTCCCTACTGGAGGAAGCCTTGATGCATGAGACATTCCTCCTAAATTCTTGCCATCCCTGTGTTGCGTCTGGTTAAATGCTATCCCCATCTTAACAAGGGTTAATTTAGCCTCAAAATGTCAGCTAATTCTGCTTGATTGTAGAACAGTTTCAATTCTTCCAGGAATTTTACAGAAATGAGCTGCAATGTCTTGAAAGAAGGCAAAATAAGACAAAGCACTCCACCTCTAAATGAAAATGACAGTTGAAACAAGTTTTGATTCGCAATGGAAATAAGTGAAGGTATCTGCCCATGGACAGATTTTTGTTTGTTTTCAGGAAAATAAGATTTTAAGAGTCAATACTAGACTAAATGACATGTTAAGGTGGATATTTTTGTCATGAAAAAGCTACCTTTTATATCCACCTGCAGGTGCATCCCAAAACTCAACAGAGTAGAACCTCCTGAATAATGGTTAGTTATTTGCCAAAGTGTCTAGTAGGGTAGACTAACAACATTATTTACCAGCATTTGGCTGGTGGCCGCTGGTAATTTCCCACCCTAGTTTATGTATATAGATATACTGTACTATATACTGTACATTAGCATAAGTGGTCACATTGAAAAAGCCGGGACAAGTAGGGACTTGAAAGCTACATTTTCCAAGCAGTTTCTTCCTGGCCTGTGGCCACAGAGTGGATACTAAATGAATGACAAATGCCATAAAGTATGCAAATGCAAAACGCTGATGAAGGCTTAGTGCTGAAACACGTTTGTTTCTTAGCTTGCTGCTGGGCGTACAATAAACTTTTGTAATTCATGTGGTTGTGCGGACATCCCTCCTTTTTTATAAAGTATGCAAAGTCCACCATAGCCTACAGTACAAGAAGTTTAATACCTGCTGTAGATAGGCCTTGACTGATTGTACTAGATGGGTGTAAAATGGTATAAACATGTTCAAATTTGTACCTTGAGATCTGATTTTAAACCTTCTAGGGCATATTTATGGCACATGTACTTGAGGGAACAGATATGGCCCTCTGTTGTACCCCTATTTCTGATGTAAGAGTGTATGTAAGATTGGTGTGTTAACAGTAGATGTGCAGGTTTGTGTTCAGTCCTTTGTCTATTAGCCTGTTTCTGTAATAACAACTCACACGTCTACCTTTGCCTTCCCCCTTCTGTCTGTCTGTCTCTGTTTCCCCTTTTTGCTCTCATTCTTGTTCTTTCATCTTCTCTAATACTCTCTCTGCGATGTGCACGTCCGCCCGCATGCACGCACGCACACACACACACACACACACACCTACACGCACACACACACACACACACACACACAAACAAATATACAGCCTCAGTGATAGAATCAGTGTGAGGCTGTTTGAATTTCCCCTGGTGGAACGGTTGTTTCGCTCTCACACACTTGCACACTCTCACACACTCACACACACACTCACACTCACACACACACACACACACACACACGCACACACACCATGAGCAACTGCCTGCCCTGCGCGCAAAGAACTCCTGCAAACAAAGATTAGAGAAAACACATCAATTCATGTGCCACTGCTTTTTATTTACTTCCCAGCTTGAGCTGGGGTGACGGCGACTGCAAACACTCGGTCTTAGCTTTCAGCCGTTAAGCCAGCGAATACACTATAGCTGCAGCTTCTTTATTCCAATAAGCACAGAACTGATTCCTGTATAATTACACCCATTAGAGAAATGTAGTCCTGACTTTACATAATCAACACTGATACACTGGACACAAAGACAGAGGGCTTCAAAGACCTCGGGCCTGCTCTGTAGTGGCAGTAATGACAATACGGCAGTGATGACAGTAATGACACTTTGATGATGGCAATTATACAAGGGCCTTTGTGCTCCCTTCACTGATCTGTCTCTCTCTCTCTCTTTCTCTCTCTCCCTTCCTTATTCTCTCTGTACCTGTCTCACCTTCTCTCTCCCATCGAGTTCCCTTCCTCTCCCTTTCTTACCTTATCATTATCTGTCTCTCTCTCTCTCTCTCTCTCTCCCTCTCTCCATGTGTCTCTCTCTGTCTCTCTGCTATCACTGGATTGATGTAGTGAAGCGCCCTGAGCTGCAGTTGATTGTCAGGAGAGTTTTGATCCTCACTCGTGTGATACACGTCACACGGGGAAACAGAATATCCTCGCCGGCAGTCATATTGCTCGTAGCCCTTGCTGTCAGGATTGCTTAACGGTGAGGAATGCTAACTATTGACATCCAACTAATATTTAGTCGTAGGTGTTTTTCTCTGACTGCCCTTCCTTTGATTTGTTACCCATGCATCTGTGTCTGTCTGTCTGTCTGTCTGTCTGTCTGTCTGAGGCAGTTTATGCAGATTCATTCTCATTTGTGTGCTTTCTGGATGCCGTAATGCTTGTTGGCTTGATTGGATTGCGTTTTTTTGTTGATTGTGATTGTTTATATTGCTGAGGTCACCCTGAGTGCCATGGGCAGGACGGTGTATATTTGGCCAGGTCTAAACGCCTGTGTCTATTTGTGCGTGTTTGCTGAATTGCTTACTCCTTGTTTACAGAAGCTGAGGTCAAGCTATGTTTGTGTTTGTTGGTGCATGTGCGCATGCATGTGTGTATGTGCGCATTTGTGAGCGTGTTTGCGCATGTGTACCAATAATATGTGTGTCCTCCCAGCAGTTTGCATGCGATTGTGCGTCCTGTATGCGAATCAGTGTGCGTCCCATTGGTGCTGCGCTTGTTGTGGGTGTCCCCCTCTCATCAGGGTGATTTAGGAGGTGCTGACTCGCCTGCGGGGTTTAGATGGGCGCATTTGGAGGCCTGTTTCTGCCCGGCACCAGGATGGGCCGATGCCCCCACACCACACTGTGGCCAGAGGGGGCGAGGCGGGGGGCTTCTCTTCGCCGTGGGTCTGTGGTTGGAGCAGGGCGGCGGACTTGAGCTGGGTGGGTGCTATAGTATTTCAGGATCAGTGAGCAGTAGAGACAGGCTCGTAAATAGCGGTTTTATTGCTGAGCTGCTATGCTGGGTGAGCCCGGGTCTTTCAGCGCGAGATCACAGCAGTGATTGATGGTTCCCATGTGCCAGAGGGAGGGGTGTACGGCGTGGGGGGGTGGGGGTGGGGGTGGGGGGGCACATCAGACGGCGGAAACCGTGGACACGGCGAGGCTGGCAGCCCCTCCTGCCCTCCGGCTCCTCCCCCAGGG
Organism: Centroberyx gerrardi; assembly: GCF_048128805.1. Taxonomy (NCBI): domain Eukaryota; kingdom Metazoa; phylum Chordata; class Actinopteri; order Beryciformes; family Berycidae; genus Centroberyx; species Centroberyx gerrardi. The sequence continues at coordinate 24,398,443 of NC_136003.1, forward strand.
TTTCCCCCCTGACAATCTCCTGTCCTGTCGGCCTACAGATCTCTGTGCCTGGACACAGCATGGGCCTTTGTCTCACACAGCTCTACCTGCAGCTGGAGGGGAGCATCTTTAGTCTCTGCTTATGCGCCACACACACACACACACACACACACACTGTATGTCTGTATGTCCAGTACAATCTCTCATACACACACACACACACACACACACTCAGGTGAAGCCTTTAATTATATTTTGGTCTTGATAGGCCTTCATCTAGCAGGTGGTTTAATAGCTACACATTGTCAGAGAGGAGGAAAAAGTAGAGAGCTCTCACTCTGCCCCTAAATGCCATGAAGCGCAGCAGACCCAGTGTATTGGATATAATGGAAAAGTTGCAAGATATGGCCCTGGGTTGCATATATCTCCAATTACAAACATCTTGGACCAAATGACACACAAACAAAAAGTATTGTTATCATCCAGAGCTAAAATATCTGAGTATAAATAATGAGCAGTTTTTGAGGAAAAACTGCCAGAATCAGTTACTATGGTAACGGCTATGCTTATTGTATGCCGTCTCTGCAGGAGGCTAAATTGCATTATGAGACGGCAAGCGTGAGGGTTAACACCCACTTTTGCAGACCAGAAGGTGGGCCAGTTTTTCACTATTGAGTCATTCATCATACTATAAAGCAAGGAATCTCTGTCTGTGTCTGTGTGTGTGTGTGTGTGTGTGTGTGTCCGTCGCATATCTCGCGAACCGTTCGTCCGATCGACTTCACACTTGGCGGGTGTATTGCTGGGGACCCAAGGAAGTGCAGTGTCGGATTTGGTGCAATTTGGACACGCGACACGTTCAATATTAATAAACTTTGAATAAACAAACCAACAGCGCTCTGTGCAGCAGCGGCGGCGAACGGGCACTGCACTAGTCTTCTAAAACATAGAACATCTTTGAGACTGTCTAATAACCTGTGCGGCTGTTAGGGCTGTTTTGTGAACTGCCTCTGCACTTGTTGGTGGGGGATAGAGGGATGTGATGTGCTATGTATGTGATGTTCTATAGGCCTTCAGTGAGGGTTTTGTTTTTACAACCATGCTAATTTGGGGCGGCTAGCTGAGTAGTTTGGCAGGACTGTGGTGGGGTTGCGCGGTTAAGGACCACAGAGATTTTTTTCATTCGGTGCCAGAGAGCAGCAGCGCTCAAAGCTTTTGAGAAAACATCTGATGGAGCCTTTTGAGTGCTCCCAGATTGGCAATGTGAATAGCAGCTTTCATGGAGGCTGCTTGCCCTAATGTGTTTTTGAGCACTGCGTTTGTGTGTGTATGTGCATTTTTGTGTGTGTGTGTGTGTGTGTATGCGTGTGTGTATGCATGTAGGTATGTATGCGTCATAGAGGTTTACTTTGGTCCCTAGGTGTGTGTGTGTGTGTGTGTGTGTGTGTGTGTGTGTGTGTGTGTGAGTGGTTTGTGTATTTACGTAAATAACTCTAGGCGGAGGCAAAAAAGCAGGAGCAGAAATGCACAGCTGGGCGTATTTCAGGGGCTTTTTCCCAACGCTGATGTCTCAATCCTTCACAGAGCTGCCGTAGACCTGCCTTTTCATTTATTTATAGAGACAGTAGCAGTAGATGAAACAAACAGCCCTTTTCTCCGACTATCTATCTTGGGGAGGCTTCTTCTCAGACCAGAGAATCTTCCCTGGAAACACTGAGCTGCTCGAGCAGCAGCAGCCTTTTTTTTTTTTTTGACAGAAATCACATGTCACTTTGCCTATCTGTCTCTCTCTATATTCCTGTCCTTTGCTTTCCTTTTAACCCTCCGTATTATCCAAATCCTCGCAAGGTTCTGTCTTTTCAGCTGGAGGTTTGTTTTGATCTCAGGAATGATTCATGCCTCCTCTGTGAGTTTAGCTTCCAGGTTGTTCAAACTCAATCGATGGTAGAAATGTTCCAGCCCCATAGCATACAGTGATTGAGCTTGTACCACTTGTATATTTAATGCAGTTACTATTATTTATTTCCATTCCATTAATTCCGCCTTATTAATTTGAAGCTCGATGTCAGCAAACATCAGCGGAACCTTTAGATTCCAGGCATTGCTCAGCACACTGTTGGAGCATTTTGGTTTTGCAGGCAAAGCACAGCAAGCGGGCATGGAGTCACCGCAAGCGGAGCAGCTTGACGGACGGCCGGACCGGTCCTCAGAGAGCCACACTGCAGCACTCTGTCTCCCCCAAGTGGTGCCTCAACGCACCCCAGGGCCACTCGATGTGCTGTAGTGTGCTCGTCGTGCATGTGTCCGCTCTCAGTTAATGCTCACGTTTCGAGCTGTGTGTGATGTCTTCATGTGTGTGTGTGTGTGTGTGTGTGTGTGTAAGTGTGCGACCGTGTTTGTGGGGCGCTGACAGGCAACGGCTTACCTCAGACAGGAACGGGATCAGATTCCACACACTCCCCCACAAAGCCTTGTGAATCGGGGGTATTTTTTGCCTGTGTGTCCTTCGTGGGCTATCAGGTTTTAACAGCGTTGGCTTTGTGCGCGGGCCAGGCCGGGCCGGGCTGGGGAAAGTGATGGCTCCATTGTTCCCCGGCACACGGGACACACGGCCTGGCTCACTGTGACACACTGTGTAGCACATGCTAACACCGGGATGCTTTGAAAAGGCAGGCAGCAGCGTCAGACGTGTGGTCTCTGATAACACCTGAGACCATGGAGTGGTGCGAGACCTGAGCTGCAAATGCTAACCTCCAAGCGGCGCTGCTCTTTCTTCTCTCCGTTTGTTCTTTATGTCCTTCTATACACTATTACGTCTCTTTCTATTCACATTCCTCTGTATTTATCCCTCTCTTCTTCTCTCTTTCCCGCCACCTTCTTCTGCCCCAGGTATGAAGCGTCCGTTCAGCCCATCCGCTCTGCCGACCGCCGAGCCGGACAGGAGGGGGTTCGGCGCTGGCTTGGGGGTGCAGATGGACGGCGAGCCTTGCTGCGACCCCCAGGATGAGGGCGCAGTACCGGACGAGCAGCCAGCGGGGGGCGCCCTGCCTTCTGCGCTCCACAGACCCAAGCGGGAGAGGAAGCAGCGGAGCTACACGCTGTGTGAGGTCTGCAACATCCAACTCAACTCAGCCGCACAGGCCCAGATCCACTACAACGGCAAATCCCACCAGAAGAGACTCAAGCAGATCAGCAACGGCAAGATCCAGGGTAGCACAGGTAGGCTTAGAGGGCGGTTTGACTGTTTGTGTGTACATTTTATTGTTGCAAAATTAGATATAAGTGCAGAACGTTGTGTGTAGTCCTTTAGAAATGGATGTAGCAACACTAGCACTATAGGACTAGATTAACAAGCACAGTAAACAGAAACCCACACACTGTTCACAGTACACTGTCATAAGCTTTCCCATGCCAATCCCCCCTCCACTTGTATTCAATAGAAGTTAAACAAATTGGATTCTATTTGCTGAAATGTGTTCAGACACAGCCCTGGGCTGAAAACACACACACACACACACACACACACACACACAGAAGAGTGGAGCAGAGCTGAGCGAAGTCAGTAAGTGAGAGGCTAATTAAGTGCTGGTTGTGTTTGATGGTTCTGTTCCTGGGAGTAGTGTGGCTGGAGTGAAGTTGGACATTTTATCATTCTGGTCACATTCTTGATCAGGACTCTACTCTGGGGGAGTCACTAGTGATGTGTCGGTCGCTCTGTGAGCCGGCTCCTTTAAGTGAACGATGGGAGCCAGCTCCCGTCTGACAGCCGATTTATTTATTTTTTTGTAAATGAATACAAGACAGAATTATAGGATGATCTTTTCGCCACACTGCTCGGCCATGCACTGACTGAATGTTGTGTTGATGCGTGTGTGCGTGCGACCAATCACGTGTGATGACAGACAGAACAGCAGAAAACAAGATGAGTGACAGTCGCAAACAAAGCAGCATTTGGATGCATTTTAATAACATAGACAACCTAAAGGCAGAATGTAGAATTTGTTTTGGTTTTTATACCAAACATAATGTAAAATTATGGTATTCTGGAAATGATAAGGTTTAGTATAATTACATTGAATAATTTAAGTGATATATGTGCACACATACCAATCATAGGTCAAAACATTGCTAAATTTGGCTGAATTATAAAAGCCAGAAGTGATGCTAAATGAAGAGCCGTTTGGGAGCCGAAAGAGCCGGCTCACGAAAAAGAGACAGAATTCCCATCACTAGGAGTCACTCAGTTAAGTTTGACTCTTTCAGACTCCAAGTCCCTCTCTCCTTTGCTCTTTCTGCAGCCTGCCAAGAGGATGCACACACACTCACACACACACAAACACTCAAACACACATATGCACGCAAGCAATAAGCTCATACAGACACATGACCCAGTTCAGGTGCAGACTGTTGTACAAGGAGATCTTAATTGCATAGCAATGGGTCGACCTCCCTTGTAACTCTGTCTAGGGTCACAGTTGTGCTCGGCTGCTTAGCTGATTCTTGACAGGAAGGAACATAGTGATGGCATGTCGTCTCTCCTGCAGCTCAGCAGGTTGCAGCTCTGGAAGACTTCTGTCTGAATCAACCAATCACATGGCTCACAGCTGCCCTCCAGACAGGGAAACTGTCAACAATCAACAGGCCATTTTAGCTAATTGGCTTGGATAAGTGTGTGTGTGTGTGTGTGTGTGTGTGTGTGTGTGTGTGTGTGTGTTTGTGTGTGTGGGCGCACATGTCTCAGTCTACGTTTGTCACAGAGCCACGCAGTATTTCAACTAACACTATTTGAAATATGTGTTTTGTAACAACATAAGGACACACAATTTGCACAAGTGAAATTGTCTATTTGCAGATCTTTATGCTTAAGAAAAATAGTACTACTATTTATACTCCCAGTATATAATTGTGGATGTTTCTTGCTGTAGCATGTGAAGCGGAGCTATGCAGGAGAGAAAAAGCATGCTCTGTCAAATTAAAAAAGGATGAACAAAGGTACGAAGTCAATTTTTTTGAAATACCAAAATACCCTCTGGCAGACATCTGAGCACTGAAATAAGAAAAAGTGTTATTCTAAGCCCAGTGTAGTGCTACTTGAACAGTTACATTATGTTATTTGGGTTGATGAGATTATTTAAAGACTATAAAGGTCAAGTGAACACATTAGAGCATCATCTAGCAACTCCAAGAGCATAGTTTTTGTGACACAAAATCCACAGTGAAAATGAGTTTCATTCCAAAATAATATATCCACTATTTGAAAAATGTGGCACCTTCTCTTACAAAATGATTGATAGCACAAAATGAAAACAAACTGTAGTATCTTTCAGAGTAAACTAAGAGTAAATAGTAAAATAACAGTCCTTGGTTGACACCAGTTAGATTATTTATATTTTAGAAAATGTTAATGATGAACTTGGTCAGGTAATGACATTTTTTTTTAGTAGAATTTTGTGTGTCTATATTGCCAATCCAGTGTTTGCCAGTGCCCTGAAATTATATTATTATATTATTATTATTATTACATTCTAATATATTATAATATATATCTGGCTTCAGGAGATTCAAAATTAATTTTTCAACCATTAAAAGCATGTTGTTTGGACTGTCTGGCAGTTTAATATATTTTCATTTTACATGAAAAGACAAATGGACAATTTTTGCTTTTAAAATCTCAGATCCTGTTGTTTTCAAAAGATATCTTTAGCTCTCTGAAAATACAACATATATTTAGATCAATTAAAACCCTCATCGTCTCTACTATAGTTACAGTATTTTGCTGCATTTGTCATTTCTCCCTATATGCTTTGATTTATATTTCCACCCATTTCTGTGTTTGTGTATGCGGGCATGCATGTCTGATGTGTGTGTGTGTGTGTGTGTGTGTGTGTGTGTGTGTCTGCATGGGCGCATGCGCGTTCCTGGCTTCTGTGTGTTTGCTTTGAGGAACAAGGGCAGACAAAGAGCCAGCATGGCTACCGACCGTCAGATTGTGAGGCCTGGGCTGGAGGCGCTCTCGGAATCACACACACACACACACACACACACACACACACACAAACACCATCCACCGCACTTACTGTAGATGCAGCAGACAGTCTAGCATGGAGGGAGCAGACTCTGTGGAACTTAAAGGGCATTAATAAGTTTTCTAACATAACAGAGACTCCGTCAGACAGGCAGAGCACGCGTTGTCTGGTCTAAATTCTCTGCTTTGGCCTCATGCAGCCTCCTACACCGCTGCAGGTGACACAGACTGTGTGTGTGTGTGCGTGTGTGTGTGTGTTCATGTGTTGTGCGCATGCTGTGTAGCGCTGTGCTGTGTTGTGCGGTGTGTGCGAGGTGCAGTACATGCTGAACGGTTGTGGTGTGCAGATTCTCTCTGACATGCAGTCACAATCACACAGCCTTATCTCTGCTCACCTTCTGCTGACTCCCCCAGGCAGCCAGCCCCGCTGTGTCCTCAGCTCCACCACAGCTTCTCTGCTGCGTGTGTGTGTGTGTGTGTGTGTGTGTGTGTGTATTTTTAGACTCCTTAAATGCTGCAGAGTGTGTAATTTGTCTTGTGGAAATATAAGCATGTGTGTGCGTGTGTTTGTGTCCACCCACATATGTATAGCGTCTGTGTCTAGTTTGGATGTTTATAGATTCCATGAATGTTGAAGAGTAAAGAGCATTTTGTGATCTGTGTGTCTGTGTGTGTGCGTGTGTGTGTACGTGTGCGTGTGCGTGTGCGTGTGCGTGTGCGTGTGCGTGTGCGTGTGTGTTTCTCCCAGCAAATCGTCTCCATGTCGGCGTGTGTTCCCCTCCCTCTCTGCTTCACTGAGCTGACAGTGGGTCCAGGCTTTTCTCTCTCTCTCCCTCCTTCCTCTCTCCTCTTCCTCTCCTTCCCCTCCTTCTGGCGTGGATGCTGGACATGTGGTGCAGCCAGACCCACCGAAAGATAAATGTGTCAGTGATTAAGTGATTTCGCTCTGTTATGATGGAGAATAATATGGAGAGAAGCATGCAGACAGAGCTGGATGGAGATGGAGGATGACAGCCCAGATGTGTGTAAGACAATGTCATTTCAGGCGCTAATTTATGGAGTTAATACCCATTTGCGTCTTAATGTGTAAACAGTGTGTGCAGCTGTGCTCTCCAGCGATGCAACTGTCAAATTAATTTTAAAGGTGCTACATGTAGCATTTTTTTGTATCATTGTCAAATTAATTGTGACAAACTAGACCGTGGTGGTTTTGTTAGTGCTAGTGTTTTCCAAAATTAAGACCACATTTCCCATAAACGCCTGCTTACTTGCTCTGTTTACACCAGAAGAACAGCGGCCCTATTCCTGTTTTGTGCCGTAAAGCAATCTTCCTTCATGCTGTAAAGCAATCCAGAAGATTACCTGTGAAAAATCCAACCAAAATCCAGTGGTATTATGTTGAATACTACCTCTAGCATTTGACAAATGCGTTTTCCATCACTTGCATAATTTTCTTACCGACAAAAAACCTTTCTACCTCAAGTGAGCACAAGTTTTTTTTTTCAATATTGAGGAAATTTTAGCTTAATTTTCCATTCAGTCTTTCTAATTGTAGACATGATCATTTCCATTAAAATACATGGAACAAAACCCAGCTTGTGTGGGTGTGACTCATAGTTTCATAGAGTCTTGCTCACACTCTCACTCACAACTTAAAGTTAGAGGATGAAAGTGAGTCCAGATCTCTGTTTCTCTTTGTGTCTCTCTCTCAGGGAACGCCATGTGCGTGTTTCTGCCCTTGCAGCGTGATCCATGTCAGTATGTAATATGTGTGATCTGGAGCTACATCTATATGTGTGTGCGGCGAGGCGTGTGTTTACATCACACCTTCAAAGGGTTTGCGGTGTGTGTGTGAAACATGAGCATCTAAATTTACATCTCTTTCACACGGCCACATTAGTGTAGTTTGCTTATTGTTGCAAGACTGAACCCTTGTATGCGTGCCTCTTTTTGATGTATTCCTACATTCACCTGCATTCTTTTAGCTGACACTCCTATCCAGAGTGTCTCGACTGAGCAGGTAGGAGTTCAGTGTGTTGCTCAAGGACACTTTGACAGGGAGGACACAAAGGCTGTGGATCAAACCGGTGACCAGGGGTCGGCTTGTTAAGCGCATTTTATAGAACGTAATGTAAAGCGTGAATGTAAACAATGCGGTAGCACTTACATGTAAGTTTATACTTCTACTTATGCCAGAGTGTTTAAAAAAAATCATATCGCTCCAAAACAAAACAGAGAAGAGAGGAACAGGAAGCAGACGTGGCGACAATCACCGCTAAAAACAAACATGGACGCGACTGTAGCAGTGCAGCTGGAGCAAGGAGCTGGAGGAATGGGATGTGTTGGAGCGGTTGGAGAGTTGGACGCCGTCATGATCGGCTATGATCAGCCAATCAGAGTGTGCGACTCTGACTCAATGCGAAGTTGAGATTCTTGTGCAGGTACGCAACACCTACACAGAGACCCTTTTCAAACCCAAATACGTGTCAAATAGCATCAGTTTACATGCAGAGACACCATTTTCATTAAAGTATAAAATGTGTTTAAAAACATGTAATATACTCACTACTGATTTCAAACGTTATTGCTTTTCTTATTACTCCCTGGGAGAAGTAATTTGTTACACCACTATATTACACCATTATATTACTTTTCCATTACACCCCGAAAATTGCCGATTGCATCTCCCCCTACCTTCAAAAATTGTGATAACTCAGTTGCTTCTCATGTGAATGATCAACAAAACCAAATAATGTTAATGTCAAATGTTCTTGTGCATCTTCCTCCTGGTAAAATCAAAGTAGTGGGAAAACGTCCACCCAGAGAAAGGAAACTTTTCATCCATTTCTCAACTAAGCTGGCTCAGTGTGAGAAACGAATCAGGAAATTGGGATAAGCCTAGTTTTTGGATACTTCAAATTCAATCTGATATTTAGAGAAGTTGATCACAAAAGTAACAACTTTTTGTTTTTATTTGTAACTGTAATCTTATCACAGAAACTGAAATAGTAATTGTGAAATAGTAATTACACTATTTGTTACTGTGAAAAATGGTATTACTGCAATGTATCAGTAACTCACCCAACACTGTCTGTGATCTTCTGGTTATGAGATGCTCTCTGTAACCGGCAGGCCACCCCGCCGCCCGTGTACACGTTGTTTGCACGTCACTGTTTGCACGTCACTGTTTGCATGTACGTGTGTGTGTGTTTGTTAGCTGGAGGCACGTGTGTCGGTGCATGTGAGCATGAACTACCCCCTCCCCTTCCTCTTCCTCTTCCTCCTCCTCCAGTGGCTGGGAGGCCTCAGCCTTCCCCTGACCCATCAGCGAGCAGCAATCCGTCCGGTCCTCGGAGGGAGACAGGCCTTAATCCTTTATAATTAGCATCGTTATCATTCTGGCCAAGGACACGCAGCCAGACACCCCAAAATATGGAGACAGCCAATTAAAACATACCGCACCCCTGACGGACAGGCGGATTCTGCCGAGCCATGGATGCCAAGCATGCGCTCGCACACCCACTCGTACTCTCTCTCTCTTTCTCACACACACACACACACACACACACATGTGCCTGAAATGCATGGCACCATAGATCATTCTCCTTTTCAGGACAGATTTATAGATCTCCGATTATATGATCAAATGATGATGGAAGGCTGTGGAGAGAGAGAGAGAGAGAGAGGGAGGAGAAGAGGGATGGAGAGTGGACAGCAGCCCGGCCTGATCTGACCCAGCGGAGGCGACCGGGGATCTATAAATCTGACAGTCTGACAATAGGCTGCTTGCCTATGTGTGGTTGTTTGTATTTTCCGTTATGTTTATCTCCCATGGCTTTATGAGGAGGCATAACTGTGTCATGTGTGGATGTGTTACTGTGTGAGAGAGGCAGAGAACGAGAGGGAGAGAGAGAATTTGCATTTGTGTCTTTTCATGGTCCTCCATATCTCGTTTTCCTTTGATTTGTGCTTTGTGCTTATTTTTGCAGTGTGTGTGTTTGTGTGTGTGTGTGTGTGTGTGTGTGTGTGTTTGTGTTTGTGTGTGTATATGTTTGTGTAAATGTGAGCCTCCTCTTCATGGTGAGTCTCTTCGTCATGGTCCCTGTCTGTCTCTATCTCTCTGGCTCTGTTTTAATAAAGCGTGAGGAATTGGATTAAAGGCAAGGATTTTCTGCATGAATGCTTTTGCGCATCTGCGTTTTATTTTTGTGCTGCCTCGCCATTTTCCTATTTTTTCCCCTGTGGAGTGAAATGACTTCTCTCTCTCCCCACGCCTTTGGACATACATATGCGTATGCGTACGTTGTGTGTGTGTGTGTGTGTGTGTGTGTGTGGAATGTGGTGTTTGTGCCTTGTGCCTACCCTGAGCCCTGTACATTGTCACGTTGCCTGTCTCTGATTGGTCTAGTCTTTGATGTCTCCATCCGTTCGTCAGCCCCTGAATGCCTACAGAGAAATCCACATATAGCTGGTAGTTGTTGGCTTTATCTATTTCCAGAAAACGCTTTCTTCCCCTCCATGTTATTTCCTGGTGTCGGCAAACACACAGACCTCCAGAAATGTGATGTACTATTCACAGTATTCTGTTCCATCATCACACGGCCATTTTGCTAGGAAAATAACAGGTGATTGTAACAAATGGATTGGATTGGATTGGATAGTCTTTATTGTCCCCGAGGGGCAATTTGGTTTGCAAACAGTAGTCAACACAACCAATACACAACATAAAATAAATAAATAAAAGACATAAATACATATAACATACATCATAATAAAGTTGCAATGAGATATAAAGCACTAAGAGTCCATCAGTCCTTTGTTAAAGTGTGTGTGCAAGAGCAACTAGGCCTACAGCTTGTTTAAAAACCCAACAGCTGACAGAACAAATGATCTCAAATATCTGTTTGATTTGGCCCTCCTGGGGAAAGTGTTCCTCCTCCCTGATGGCAGGAGTCGAAACTCTGCATGAAGAGGGTGATGAGGGTCCGCCAGAATGGCCTTTGCCCTCTGAGTGGCTCTAACTCGATAAACGTGGCCAAGATCATTCAAGTTAGTGCCAATGGTCTTTTGGCAGAGTTTAACAATCTTTCCCAGCCTATTTTTGTTAACCATGCTGAGGTTGCCAAACCAACAGATCATTGCAAAAGTTAAAATTGACTCAATAAAAGATGAATAAAACATTGTCAAGAGCGATCTGTCAACGTTAAAACCTCTCAACTTTCTCAAGAAAAACATACTCTGATTGGCCTTTTTGCAGATGGAGTCAGTGTTGGCATCAAAAGTCATTTTGTCATCCAGGATGGTGCCCAAGTACCTATATTGGCTTACTGTCTCCACAGCTATGCCATTGATAAAAGTCGGTGCCGTGACAGGAGGGTTTCTGCGAAAGTCGATAAGCATCTCTTTTGTCTTAGAGACACTGAGTTGCAAGTATGAGTCATCACACCATTTGATAAAATTGTCCAAGCCCGGACCATGGCCCACCTCATGGTCCTGCAGGAGGCTGACAATCACCGAATCATCAGCAAACTTGGTTATGAACCTTGACTCAAACATACTCTGGCAGTCATTGGTGTAGAGCACAAATAACAAAGGCGACAAAACGCACCCCTGGGCGATCCTGTAGAACACATCAGGGCCTCAGACAAAGTGTCATTAACACGGGTTCTCTGTGACCTCATTGTCAGGAAGTCGACCAGCCAACATATATGAACAGGTGATTATAATCAAATGACAGCCACAGCCAATGATTTGAGCAAAATATTAATGGGAAATGCATGTGACATCATGGGAATACTGTGAATACGATCATTAATATCTATAATAACATAAAACAGTTCCAAAATTGAGAAAACGTAGATACAGAAATCACTCAAAAGTCAGTTAGAGCATATATTTAAGTAACCTACTTTATGTCTGTGTGAGTTCATCAGACCCCAAATCACTGTATCTCATTCTATACCAGAAAAAAACCCTCTCTTCCCTTCTGTGTCATTTCCTAGTGTGGGCGAGCACTCAGACCTGGTGAAATGTGATGTGGCCGTGGAGTCTTGCACTCTGTTCCCGTCTCTCCACCTCTCATCCACCCCCCCCCCCCCCCCCCCCCCCCCTCTCTCGTCCTTCTCTCTCCCCTCCTCTCCGCCTCGCCTCGGGGTGCGTCCCTCCGTGTGACGGCGGTTCAAACTCTGGGAAAAGGTCGGCGGCCATTCTGGGTCGACACACAGGGACCCAGCGGAGCGAGAAACACGGGGAACGGTCCTCAAGGCCAGTGGGAGAGGGGGGCACATCTCTCAGAAAATCAAGCGATGTCTGTGTTTACCTAAGCTTTGGCAGGTGGACCGGCTCTGTTTGTGCAGAAGGCCAGGCCAAACTCACTATCAGCCCTTATCTGGC